>NC_048300.1:63976922-64123957 GCF_013100865.1 Trachemys scripta elegans | reverse complement strand
GGGGGGGGGGGTGATACATACTCCTAACTTTAAGTGTGTTGACACCTCAGTCACAAAGATACACAAAGAAATCATCCAGTCACAGAAGAAAAGAAATTTAAAAATTAAGTGTTGTACACCTCAGAATTTTTTATCGATCTATATTTGAAGTGGTATGTAGAATTATTATTCTGCAAACAAGAATCAGGATTACTTTTGTTTGTTCCTGTCTTCTCCGTATAGTAAGTCTGACAATGACTGACACACACAAACTTTCTGATCAAGGGGATAAAAAAATAGAGTTCCTGAAACTACAAAATGGAAAAATCACAGGACTGGAATACCGTTGTGAGACGAATAGCTTCACGGGTATAGTTACCTTTATATGAAATTTAAGGTATTTATGTTTTAGATGGGTTTCATCTTCAGAGGTTTTACAATAACTTTTATCCTTCAAGATGAAGATTGCAGAAGACAAGCTGTTTGAATTATAGCCCAGTTCTAAAATAGAAACGAGGCATTTACTTTATTCTTTCTGAGAAACTGAAGGGATGAAATTGATTTTTTGTTGAACTTATTTTTAATTTTACTAATGGATGAATGTTGAGTGACTGTTGTTAGGGTGTTATGTTTTTGTTTGTTTTTTTTCAGTCAGGTATTTTTAAAGGATTTTGATGTTGAACTTTCCATAAACTGATGACTCAATGTCCTCTTAAGAACTTTCACATAGATAAGGCTGTGCCAGCTTATTCAAAAGTGGTCTCATGTAACTGAATTTATTATATTTTGAGGAAATGTGTGTCACAGACATCAGCTGAAGAGTTTGCAAAGCTTCTGTTATCTTAAGTATTTTGTTTTTCTTGTCTGAATATTTTTGTAGCTGGGAGACAGCACAGCCTTTTTATATTCTTTTTAATGTTAGGGTGTGAAAGTGTGGCTGTGTATGTGTGTGTATGAATACTCATAAAGTCTATCTCGGAAAGGTGACAGAAAGTTCTCTAGGTTTAGTAGCTTATAATATTGTCTCATAAAATTATTCATTAAAGTGTGTTCTGTGGTTATTTGTCCTGAGAGACTTGAGATTGTCCTCTGTAATTTCTGGAAAATAAGAGTTGTCTAACTTCTGCTTAAGTAGTCTGCTAAAGTCTAGACCATAATATCTCTGTTGGGAAGAGGGAGGAAAGGGTTATCCAGCACACAAGAATAGAATTCTAAGGAAATTTTATTATTGGCTCTGAGGATGTGGCTTAGGCTATGTCTACACTACAAAATTATGCCAACCTAATTTACATCAGCATACACCCACTGCAGTTATTAAATCACGTGTTTGTGTGTGTGTGCATGCGCGCGCGCACACTTGGCTCCTTGTGTCGGTGGGGTGTCCTCAATAGGAGTGCTGGTATTGATTGCATTGCCAGTGGGGCATTGTGGGACAGCTCCTAAAAGCCAATAATAGTCAATGTAAGCAATGCAGTGTCTACGCTGTCACTGTGTCGACCTAGTTACATCAACAGGAACTCTACCCCACTTGTGGAAGTGGTGTTACTAAAGCGGTGTAGAGAGGCACTTACATCAATGGGAGCCAAATTTAAGTGAAGACACTTCCACAGCTAGGTCAATGCAAGGCAGCTGATGTTGACCTAACCATGTAGTATAGACCAGGCCTTAGACATTAGATAACTTGGTTTCAGTATTAAGCCTGTGACCAACTGTAAATCATAGATTTGATTAACCTTGGTAAAATTCTTTAGTTGGGTTTTATAACTAAACAGACAGCTATCTACTTAAAATCCTCTTTAGAATTGATTATGTTTAGTATTTGATTAATTTTATGATTTTTACTTATTTGATTATTTCATTTCAATCAAATCTTGAGAAAACTTGCCAATTTGATTTTAATTCAGTTTTTGTAATGTTCCATTTTTTCTTTAGTTTAACATTAATAATAGCTTGGTTTTAGTGATATGTTTTTTTCTTTATTTTTATATTAGTTCAAGTGTTTTTTATAAAACTGATACTGTTAGTGGGTTTTTCAAAAGTGCCTGGGCACTTCACGCCCAATGGGGATTAGGTACATAGGTGCTCTTGAAAACCCCACTATGATTCTCATTTCTTTCAATAACCAATGTAGGGTCACAACCTTTGAAGAGTTGGGTGCATAACAGCCAATCAATGTAAAAGCCTGATCAACTTCCCCTAATTAGTCTTGGTTCTCACACGGTGTTTGATGTGGAACAAGGAATTTGATAACTATAGAAGTAACCATAGTGAAAGTTAAAGATAACATATGTGTGAAAGGCATTTTTTAAAATTTATTCTTTTCTCTGCAAGAGGAACACTGTTCCTCTGACATTCTCGGAGACTAAGCAGAAGCTTTTTTCCTGAGTTTGATTAAATTTTTAATTAGAACATTTGTGTTTGGAGAGAGAGAGAGAGAATTTTTTTTTGAGTAACAATGGTATTTTTGTTACTTTTACTGAAGTGGAGAATATCGTTTTATATTGGGCCTGGGAGGCCCTGCTCTTTCTTGGCTCCGTGATGGACTTTGAAAAGTCATTGAAGGTACACATTACTCTCTACCGTATATCAATAATTTTATAAGCAAAGTATGCTCATCCCCTTGTCTACAGCTGAGCTGGCAATGGAACTCTCATTGCCTAGCTGAGTGCCATGTCTTCACCAAAAGTCAATCTTTTCTCCTCTGTTGCACTTAATTCTGAAGCATCCAGCAGTTAAAGTAAGACTCATTCAAACCTAAGACATTTCACAGCCTTCAACATTCTAGGTTTCAGTGGATATTTAAAAGAATGGCAATTGCAAAATGTAGATGTTCATAACCTTGAGACTGTTCAAATTTTCTCTTCCCTCAGCTCAATAGTCCTTCAGCTCTCTCCAGGCTCAACGGTCTCTTACACCACTGACACAAAGCTAAGCGATTCCCTCACAGGCTAAATAGTCTCTTGCCCTATTAAAGCACTGCTAAACCGTATCTGGGCACTCTCCAGGGTAAACAGCTCCTTCCTGGTCCCATCCCAGGCTACAGCTTCCACTGCAATTGTTGCAGGGGGAGTAACAAAGGACTTCTTCCAAACTCTCTGGATAAAAAGTATGCTCACATCTTTGTCTATGGTTGAGCTGCCAACAGAACTCTGGAAACTCCAGCCTGGTGCCCCTAAACACGCTAATACCAGGCTTCAAGTGACCACCATTAGTGTGATGCCCCAGGATTTTTCCTTCAAGTGTTTTACTCTTCCTTGGAGGTCCTTTTTCTTCCCCTACTTATCTATAGACCTCCTCCTGGGTTTCTTCATAGGCCTTTTCACCAAAGGTCCGACCACACAGGCTGCCTTCCTTTGAAGGAGAGCCCTTTTCCTGGTCTTGCCTTATCCCTGATATCTCTAAAATCAGTGTTGCCACACCAACAACTATATTTTTTCACTCCTAAGGCCAAATGATTCTGTGAGAACCTCTCTTAAAAAATAAGTTTCTAGCCCTTATGGTGGCAGAGAAGCTTTAATGTGAATCAAGTGTACTCAAAGACTCAGAAACCAGATAGAAAATAAAAACCACCCAAACCTATTTACAAAAAAAAAAAAAAAAAAAAAAAGCTCAATTTTAAACTAATCTTGTGGGATTTGGGGTGAGAGGGTTGGATTTTTGTTTTTTTCAGGTCTTGAGTCATGAGTTTTAAATGCTTGGGGTTGGCAATACTGCCAACTGACTAAACAGCTTGCATTATATAGTCTGCAACCACCTGATCTCAGTCACATGCTCCCCGCATAACAATTTCCATCAGTCCCTGCGGACAGCATCTGAGCTGCACCAGCAATACATGCCTGGTCTTTAGGCTCTTGTAAAGAGCCAGTGTACTGTGTGAACCTTTGTCTTACCATCATCTTTGGAAAAGTTGACAAATATGTTGGCTTAACACAGTGGGTCCCATCAAGGGTAGGGATCATCAAGTAAGTGAGGGCATCTGGAAGTGTGAGAAAGAGGTGGGACCAAACTCATGGTTTTGTCCCTTGAGGCACATTATTTTTCCCTAGTAAAAATCTTGCTCACTTGCTTTTCCTCTGCGAACAAACGATTCCAGGTGCTCCTGATAACCTGGCAGTTGTGCATAACCTCAGGTTGAATTTTTTTAAGTAAGAATCTTTTGTTGTTTCTATACATAATAGAGCCAGAATAAAGCCGTGGATAAAAAACTCCTTCATCAAAAGACATTTGTTTTCCTACTGAACATGCCAATCCTCTCCAGCTGCTTACACCAGGGGAAGAAGTTGCAGGGGTGTTGGAACTATGGATACTGGGGGCATGGCAGCAACCCTTGGCATGAAGTGCTTTCCATCATACACAGGGTTTTAGTTTCGTTCACTATAAAAGTTGTTCCAATGCCACTGAGAAGATGTCTCATGCCACTGTGAGATTCCATTGTCATACGCAGTGGAAGAGACTGCCTCCATTATTTTCTCTGTAGGTCCTGTAGCCACCTCATATTTTACAACCTCATCGATTTTTTTTCTCTCTGTACTCCCTGAGAAGATTATTATACTGACTTATGACCACTCCTGCCAACTGGGAAACCTCTCATATTTGTAGTGGTAAGTGTATGTTTTGTAAGCCTGCTGCAGATTCTAACTATGGAAAAATAATGGACAAGATAATAAATTATACCAGAATTCAGTGCTGGTGTTAAGAACTACATCACCATTACCCTTTGCCCTGCTTTTTATGAGAACTGCGGGGGTTACTAAATGTGCTTTCATTCTTAATAGCTCAATTGATGACTTCAGTAGTGATGCACAAGTTGCTGCCAGGTGTTAGATAAAAATAGCTAAATATGTTTAGTCACAACAGTGCTGATCAGGTGGCACATGGTGAAGTCTTTTTTAAAAGATTTTAAGCTGTGGTCTGCTGAGTGTTAGCTGATTAACTTTCCTTGTTCTCAATCAAGTTGATCAGCAGAAAACCTCTAAATACTCAATAATATTCTTTTATTCTGCTCAGAATTTTGTAGATTGTGATAAATAATCCATTACTGTGGGAGCAAAATATATAGATCAAATTATTTATTATTCAATAGCCCTATATATCAGCACTGATGATAAAGTCCTAGAACTAGGATGTGGAGACAGCACTGGGGTTATATTATTTTTGGTTGTTAGATAAATAGCAAGTTATTTAAAAATCTGCCACAGTTATCAATGAAATAGAACAGCAGCAGAGCAGTAGTTCCTGGGTTCAAGTTGCTATTGCTGCTGGTATATAAGGATTGTGGGGGATACACTTTTAAAGCAGCCCTTACCTTCTTCTCTGAACTTTGGCAGGAAGGCTCTCCCATCAGAAAGTCAGGACTCTTGATCAGATCTCTAATATTGTATGGGATGGTTCAAGTGTGCAAGTTAACCAATAATAAAAGTGCTGATAGTGCTGCTAGAACATGTGAATATGCTAAGTTTGTAATATTGAATAGGGTAAGATACCTAGATTTTTTTCCCCCCCCTATTCCTAAATATAAATTACAGTGACTCTTTCGGGGACTTTGTGCCGCTTTGCTGCTGCTGTTCTGATATGAAAGTGGGAACACAGAAATCATTTCACAGCTACATGTAGGCCACTATGCAGCAAAGCATTAAGCATGTGTGTAAGTCCCATTGACTTCAATGAGAAGTACATGCATGCTTATGTGCTTGGCTGAATTGAGGTGGAATACTGACTCAGAGGCAGGCCCCTAAAAAGCTTTAGAGAGTAATGAGACTGCAGTCTGCCCCTGATGCTGCTTGATCTCTGAAGACTAGCACCTTTCCTAGGGTTTTCAAGACTAGGATTGAAATTTAGCCATTGTTGCATTTTGTCTGTCACTACTCCTTAGATTAATTACTTCACTTTTATTTCCATATTTGAAGAAATGGTGCCATCACAAGTCTCTCCTCATAACCAGTGAAGTGGTTTGTTTTGGTTGCTAACTGTACATTATATCTCACAGGCTATACAGTAAAACTTGGAAAGAATAAAAACCTCTGTTGTTGTTGTTCTATGAAATGCAAAGTGAAAAGTTTATAAGCAAAACACTGCTTGTGAAACACAACTTCTGCAAAGTTTTTATTTCCTATATCAACATATTTGAGGCCAAGATTTTGAAAAACAGGTATCTGAAGTGGCCTGACTTTCAAAGATGCTGAGTCCCACCATGGACTCCAGTGGAAATGACCGGGCGTTCAGCCCTTTAGAAAATCAACCCACTTATTCAGAAGCCTAAATTTAGGTGCCCATTTTTTTAAAGTCTTGTTGCGAGTTCCCAAGCAATGAATTAATACTATCTCATGAGACACCAAAATCATACTACAAAGAATTGTCAACAAGACACTAAATTTTAGAAAGGTATATTTCAGACAATAAGGAAGTTAGTCAAAAAGTCCCTATAGACAACTACAAAGAAATTAAAAGCCTTAGAATTATTATGGAGGTCACCTAAGTACTGCAAAATAAAGTCACAGAAGGTTACTCTTAAAATAAAGGAAGCAGGAAGGCAAGAAAAAAAAGTATATCTGAATGGCAAAGCCCAAGTGACTATTCTAGCCAAACAGCCTTCAGAAAATGGAAATCTAGCTCAAATGAAGGTAATAGAAAGGATTGTGGTAAGAAGATGAAAATGTGTAGTACTGATGGAATTTGTGGAGCAAGTAACCAAAGATATAAAAATAAGCATTTTTTCAATACAATAGAAGCAGGAAAGTTGTAAGGAAACCAGTAGGTTTGCTGGACTTTCCATAATGAAGGAGAATAACAGAATTGCAGGAAGATAAAGGATTTATTTGTATCTATTTTCACTACAGAGGCTGCTGTTGGTGGGGAATACCTTCCTCAAACCTATTCTTAGCAGGTAATAAAGATGAGGTACTGTCTAAGTTGGAGGTTCTGGCACAAGAGATGCTGAGAGGAAAAGATACCAATAGATTTAAGACCAGAATGGACTCCTACAAAGAAAACCTCTATAAAGAAAAACTGTGACTCATCTAGACAATTCTTTGAGTATGTCAGCAAAATAGCTAGTAAAGGAGAATGAGATGACCTTTTATTTGGACTTTCAAAAAGCCTTTGACAAAGTGCCTCATACCCCCATGAGAAAATATTAAGGAAACTAAGTAGTTACAGAATGAGAGGTGAAATACTTTCATTGTATAGATGCTAAGATTAAAAAAAAAGAGTAGGATTAAATGATCAATTTTCAATATGTCCAAAGATTAACAGAGATGCCCTGAGATTCTGAACTAAAAGTGGTGCTTAATATGTTTATTAATGATCTGGAAAAGAGGGTTAAAAGTGAGATGAAAAATTTGCAGATGACACAAAATGATTCAAGATAGAGAAGACTGAGAAACTTCAGAGGGACCTTACAAAGCTATATTAAAGGACAGCATGATAGAAGCTAAAATTCTATGTTAACAAATGCAAGGTAGTTCACATTGGAAAGAATAATTTAAATAATTACTGGGTTCTACATTAATTTCAACTACTCTGGAAAAAGACCAAAGTGGTGGTGTGAACAGGTAGATGAAAACCTCTGCTCAACGTGCTGCAGGGGCTGTCGAAACAGCAAACGCAATGTAAGGATTCATAAGGAATATAATACTGGAGATATGGAAATACTGTTTTACAAATCATTAGTACACCCCTTTGAACAAATGGATGAAATCCTGGTCCCATTAAAGTCAATAATAGACTTCCCATTGATTTCAACTGCGCCAGGATTTCACCCATTGTGTTGACTTCTGATCACCCTGTCTTAAAAAAAAAAAAAAAAAATCAGAAATAGAGCGGGGAGGTTCAGAGATGGGCAACATAAATGCTTAGAAGCTTAGAAAGATTTCCACAGGAAGAAAGATTGAAAATCTGGATTTAAATTAAAAATTATTTTACATGAATAAGTGGATATGATAGAGGTATAAAATTAAATGTACAGAGAAAATAGGTTGAGTTCTTTTATTTGACTCATCTCAATAACAGAACAAGGGTACTCAATGAAACTGTAAGGGGATAAATGTAACTTTATCAAAGGAAATACTTTTTTACACCATGCATAACTAAACTGTAAAACTCATTGCCACTAGATATCACGAGACCAAGAGTTTCAATAACATTCAGAGAGGTATATGTTATCCCATAATACTCAAGGGGTAGTCCCACAAGAGAGGAGTCCCACTCCCTGTAAGCTCTGGATGGCTGAGTTCCTGTTGGAATGGTTATTTTGATGATGCTGGGATTACTGTATTATATAGTTAATGTGTTAAGGTGCCTAGAGTCTTAGATATGTCCTTTTTATCAGCTTATATGAAACTAATAAAAATAAATATATTGGTAAAGAAAGCATCTATAATTGCATTATGTAAGGTTATTTAAAAAAAAGAGAAACTCCTCTACCTCTGAAAATAAAACATCTAACTGATGGGTCTTATGATGAAATTTCAGTAGGTAGCTCATCCCATAATTGTCCACTATGTTTTTTTTGCACCTACTCAGAAGTTCTAGATTTTGCTAGAGACAGGATACACTACTAGATGGACCAGTGGTCAATCCAATAGGTTTATTACTCTGCAAGTTATTCTTTGCTAGACTCGTGTCTTCAAAAATGCATCCTACACAGATGTGTTCAGTGAAAATATACAGTATTTCAAATATATTGAGCTGTTTGGCTGGATTCATTAATCTGCCACTCAATTTTGGTGACAGGATATGCCTATTCATTATTTATTTTTGAACTTTAATGAATAGTTTTAGTGGCATTTGCCATATTTCTATTGTTCTGTAAGACTGGCATATTGATAAATATCAAACTATACAATTATTTATAAAGTGATAGCTTTTTCTATAAATACAAAAATTTAATAGCTGTTACAAACACTCTTACAGTTTGAAAAAGTGACTAGCTGTAAATGTTTTAAATTATTTTTTAAATTACATCTTACCCAGCTAAGAACAATAGACTACATATGGGATTAGACACACATCGGTTAAGTAATTTGAATTAACGAATTATCCATATCATAGTTTTCATGGCTGTTTGGTTAATTCAATCTAAAGTACAGACTCAAGAATTCTTCTAAATTTGTAAATCTTGTTATATAAAATATTATGGTGCTAAGTTGAAGAATGGAAAATAAAAATAGTTAAATGAGTGTATATAGAGTTTTAAAATAATTAATTGAATATGAAGTACTAGAACTTTATGTAGACTCCATAAACATTTTATCACAAATATTTTGAGATAGCAGTGCCTTATCCCAGCTAAAACTTAACCTATTCAGGTAAATAATGTCAATATCAATATAAAATCATGGATCCTTAATACAAGTCCTTTTCTAATTTGCCACAACAGTTTAATATGCCAGTTCCAAGCTATGGGCCTTGTTGCACCAAGTCAGCCAAATAACTCCAAAGACGCTTAGGTCTCAATTCTGCAATTTGGTACACAAGGGCTGACCTGTGCCCCATTGACGTCAGTGGGGCTCCATGTGGGCTCCAGAGTCTGACCATAAGCAACAAAATGAAGAACTGAGGTCTCCAGCCAATAACTTATTTACTGAAGATACCAATTCAATTCAAAACTACCTCTTCCAGAGTACAAATAGTCATTGCTGACATTTAGTCTCTTATGGGATTATCCCATGCCTTGTAATCAAAATGTCTTCTTCTGTGACTCTTGTATTCTTGAATGGATGGGAAAATAGCTTCAGTGTGAAGTTCCTCTGCCAACTTCTGTGCACTCTTCAGAACGTTTTGAAATCCCTCTTCTGACCGGTAAGACTGTAGGTATGACTTTGCTTTGTCCAGTTGTTCTATTGCTCCAGATATATCAAGGTCAACACCTTGGAGTCTCTTGCTTACAACATGTCATGCCACATCACTAAGCCACACAGAAATTTGAAGTTTTGTATGTTTCTGGTGATTCCATTTCCCTCTGTCACTGTTCTCCCACAAACAGTTCCTGTCATAGCATTATCCTCCATAATGGCAACTATGGCATCATTTATCTTCCCAATTTGGTGTTTGTTAGGCTTTATCGCCTCCACTTGACTTTCCAGTCTCAGAGGTTTCAGTGTCAGAGAGGATGTTCCCAGATGTTGCTTCAAAATTTGCCATAGATGAGTTGATGCAGAGAAAAATACATAGATGCTTTGAATTACATTAAAAAAATTCAGCAGTCTCACTAGAAGCTGACACTGCATCACTGACCACCATGTCCAATGAATGAGAACTGCACGGGACAAAAAAAAAGCTTGAGGGTTTAACTGTCGGATCCATGTCTGCACTCCTCTGTTCTTTCCTCTCATGTTGGCACCATTATGGTAGCTCTGACCTCTCATGTCAGCTATCGCAATTCCCGTATCTTCCAGCTTTTTAAGAAGCACATTTGTCATACCAGCTCCTGTAGTATCATCAATGTCATTAAATTCTAGAAAATGCTCTCTGACAGTCACCATTGCAGGGGCATTTTCACTAGCTTCTGTTGTTACAAAACGCACCATTAAAGTCATTTGTTCCATATGGCTGATGTCAGGTGTGCAATCCAGAATAACAGAGTAATGTCTTGCTGACTTCAGATCTGCCACAATCTTCTGTTTGACTTTTGTTGCCAGTAACTGTATTATCTCATTTTGAATTGTTTTTCCAAGGTAGTTGTGTGTGTACATTTCTTGGGAGTGGTGACTCTTCTTCGATGCTCTTGAAGTACAGCATCAAACTCAGCCATCAGCTCCACAATTGTAAGGAAGTTTCCATTGTTTGGCACACACAGCTGATCTGAAGTACCACACAGTGCTAGGTTTTGGGTAGCAAGCATTCTCACAACGGCAATGAGCCTTTTCAGAACATTTTGCCAGTAAAGAGACTCTGATGCAATCTTCTCTTGATGCTAATCATCTATGGTGGCCTTTAACCTTAGTCTCATCTCAAGTTCTTTCCACCTATAGCATACTCTCTGGTGATTTGCTGCCTTCTCATGGCCTGCCAGATTTCTAGCCAGATTTTTCCAGTCCTTTGTTCCTGTAGAACCCAATGTGGCTAGAACATTAGACTGGAAGAGTTTGCAACAAAAACAGTATGCAGCATTCTGGGTTTTTGAGTACATAAGCCATGGCCTCTCCACTTTGTCACCATTGGGGATTTCACACCAGTAATGTGTTGGATGGAAACTTCTATTTTCATTGTCTTTGGGGAACATGAAGTTTTTCACTTGCTGTGGCCCATGCAGTACAAGGAAGTCCTTCGGGCTACTGCTCAAGTGGGTCCACAGTCCTGAATCATCTAGACTTAAGGAACTAAACTTAGCAGCAGCAGCAGTTTCTTGCGCCTCCACCACACTCTTCTCTGGTCTACACTTTTCTTCAGGAATGTGCATGGTTACATCCATTTGAGATGGAGATATGGATGCTGCAGTAGCTGCTGGGTCACCTGCACTCTGACTAACTGGAAGATCAGGCATCTCCTCACCACTCACATCCTCATTGGGGCTGGAAGGCTCACAGTGAACATTTGTGTCTATGTATCTCAGGAGAGCTCCTTCCTGCTTAGATAGAAAAGCTTCCAATGCTTTCTTTCTTCTTCTGAATGCTGCCCCAGAGAGGTGTTTTCTTCTTTCACTCATGACTGCTGTTCTGTGCCAGCTATAGTGGCTCTCAATACTCAGTTGAAGGGGCCAAATAAGCAGGCTGCTAGCAGGGCCTGAGTGAGGGAAGATATCAGCGTCTTAAGGGCCTAACTGGCTCCTACTACTTCAGTTGACTGCCTGTTCTCCTCAAGTGGGTTCAGGGAAACAGCAGAAAACAGGAAGCTCCCTGAGAACCTGATGTTAATCAGTCCAAGCTCCTGGGGGTGCTAGAGAGGTACATAAGAGGCTCCTCCTTCTCTCTCTCCCTGCAGCTCCTGCTGCTTTCTGTTATTCCCTCCCGCCTTTTCTCCTGCCTGCCTGTTATGTCTCTTGTGCCCTCCTTCCTCCAGCACAGCAGTCCACCATCTCTGTGCCTCTAGAGCAGAGAAAATACATATGCAGCAGACACAATTTTCTACACTCTGGGTCCTAATGTCACCCCCCCTTCCCACAGTCTGGCACCTGAGGTGGCTGCCTCAGTTCGCCTCATGGTAAGGCCAGCCCTGATGAGCATTTATAACATTTCTGGGGCTAGACATGATAAACATCTTCAGAAGTCCATCTTAATATTCCCAATTACGTATTCCAGTAAATCATTTGGTTAATGTCTATTATTCCAGTAAATTGTTTGGTTAATGTTGGGGCCTATGTCTTGGTTCAACAAACCGTGTCTAGCATGGTTCTGTATCAAAGTCAATGGAACAGTTTCACTTCCCTATTTTAAATAACTTGTTACTCTAATATGCATTTTAGCTGTTCCCAAAACTGGATGAAAGTTTATGCACTTTAACTCAATGCTAAAAATGTGATGTTACACATTAATAATCATTAATATATCCCATTTTTGCTGACCCCACTTGTTCTTGCAGCCTTCAACGAATCGAGCCATTTTATTAGATTGGTTCTGATGCATCCAAAATATGTAATGAAAGCGGAAATGATCTGGATGGTCGTGTAGACTGCACCCTCAGCAAGTTTGCAGATGACACTAAACTTGGAGGAGTGATAGATATGCTGGAGGGTAGGGATAGGATACAGAGGGACCTAGACAAATTAGAGGATTGGGCCAAAAGAAATCTGATGAGGTTCAACAAGGACAAGTGCAGAGTCCTGCACTTAGGACGGAAGAATCCCATGCACTGCTACATGCTAGTGACCGAATGGCTAGGCAACAGTTCTGCAGAAAAGGACCTAGGGGTTACAGTGGACGAGAAACTGGATTTGAGTCAACAGCGTGCCATTGTTGCCAAGAAGGCTAAAGGTATTTTGGGCTGTATAAGTAGGGGTATTGCCAGCAGATCGAGGGACGTGATCATTCCCCTCTATTTGACATTGGTGAGGCCTCATCTGGAGTACTGTGTCTAGTTTGGGGCCCCACAAAACAAGAAGGATGTGGAAAAATTGAAAAGAGTCCAGCAGAGGGCAACAAAAATGATTAGGGGGCTGGAGCACATGACTTATGAGGAGAAGCTGAGGGAACTGGGATTGTTTAGTCTGCAGAAGAGAAGAATGAGGGGGCATTTGATAGCTGCTTTCAGCTACTTGAAAGGGGGTTCCAAAGAGGATGGATCTAGACTGTTCTGAGTGGTACCAGATGACGGAACAAGGAGTAATGGTCTCAAGGTGCAGTGGGGGAGGTTTAGGTTGGATATTAGGAAAAACTTTTTCACTAAGAGGGTGGTGAAGCACTGGAATGGGTTACCTAGGGAGGTGGTGGAATCTCCTTCCTTAGAGGTTTTTAAGATCAGGCTTGATAAAGCCCTGGCCGGGATGATTTAGTTGGGGATTGGTCCTGCTTTGAGCAGGGGGTTGGACTAGATGACCTCCTGAGGTCCCTTCCGACCCTGATTTTCTATGGTTCTATGACACATCTAAAGGCATTTACTTTATCAAAATAAACCTTGGGATTTCTCTAAATCTAGTTTGAAAGCCAGAAAATGCCTCCTGATAAGTTCACATGAAAATCATAGGTATATTTCAGTATAAATTAAACAGCTGGTGTCAACTGTCATAGTTCCATTGACTTCAAGACAATTTACACCAGCTGAGGACCTGCATATCACAGTAAAAGCCTCTTTTTCCCTTGATAGATGGTGGCTCCTGCAAGTAAGTCTTCGGTCACAAAATTGAGACATTTATGAGATAACCAGAATGACCTAGATTGTCAAATTCAAGATAACTGGGCAAGACGAGAGAAGAGCTTAATGCAATTTTATCAATATCTCCTTCCGTCCTCTGGATAACATTGCTTTTAATACAGGCAAATACCCTTAAACTTGAATAACGTAATTGTACAGACTCACAACCCTCAGCTGACTGTCAGTGGGCAAACAGACCAAAACATCAATTTTCTTGTCTAATTTGAGTTTACCTTACATGTCCATATCCCACATTCCCTGTGTGAAACCCTAACACTTAAAAGCAGGACCCAAAGCTACTTCAATATAGCTGTTGGTGGCTAACATAGCCTCCCTAAAATCAGAGCCCCCGGAAAAATATAAGATTCTCCTTTTACTTGACCTCCTAAAAGCAAACAGTTGCCTGAAAGCAGATGAGGACACCTTAAACACAAGTGAAGGGCAGGCCAAACCCTGAACTTCCCCCTGACAGAAGAGAACCTCGTAGTTTTCCTTTACCCTGGCTGCTGTTGGTGGGGTTTTTTTACAATTGGGAACAATAAATCTAAACTGGACCTGAATTAAGGAGCTGATTTAGGGATCTGGTTTCACTCTTGTGAATTTAGGAAAGAGGAGAGTGGGGAAAGAGGTGGAAAACTGTGGTTTGGCACAAGAAGCCAGCTGGCGATGAAGAGAATTGTAAGTTTTGGCAGCCTTTGTAACATTTTAAAAGGGAAACTCCCATCATCCACAAAGTTAAATGATAGTGGAAGGGAAATTGAGGGTGAGGAGAAAAGAGAGAAAAATCTTTCCCCATAGTTTATTCTTTGTACCCCGTTCAATGTTACAGGTAGAGAGATTCTTGGCTTTTTTGGGGTCCCCTTGGTGCACAGCTATGAGAGCTCCAGAAAGGACCAGCAGGCCAGTATAGATTTGGATATTATGTTCTACAGACTGCAGTGTTTTTTTTGCAAAATTCTATTTGCATTCCCCTCAGAAGTGAAGAACAGATAAGAGAATTTTTTAAGTCAATTAGTAAAAATATAGATCTTATTCTCTATTGCTTTGTTCCTTGTATAGGAAATTACCCCTGTGAAAAGTTAATGTAAAATAAATATACAATACCACAAAGTGAAAATGGTGGTGGTTTATACCCAATTTGAGCTCACTTTGCATAGGGGTAAATGATTACACAAAATGCAATGAAGAATCAGACCCTGTATTTTTTATTCATTCAGCCTCTATTGTAACAGGCATGACCCATATTATATTCAAGAGGCAGCAATGTTGGATCGTGCTATAGTATGATCCTTTGAGTTACATAACACTGTCACCACTGGAGGACACCCTTGCACTAACATAACATTGCTTTATGCTTCTTATTGTTCTATCTCTACCACTGAAGAGCAGTTGTAACAATTCAAACCAAATTTCTTTTTTTTTTTTTTCTTGAGTGAAAGTACCACTCTTTATATATTCACTGTAACAAAAATATAGATGGCATAAAGGCTTTTCTAGATGACCAGCTTACAAACATGGTGAAGCTGTGAGTGAGTTCTGCACCTCATCCCAAATAAAGTGGTCATTGTAGTAGAGTATTTTATAGTGTGTTTGGAGGTTTTGGAAGTAGAAGATTGCTGCATTCCAACAGGGGTATGAGAGACATTGCTAATTATCCTCTGGCTTCACTTCAAAAGGCTTTCTTGGGCAGATTCCCTTTTGAAACCTATAGTCCTTGAGCCATACATTTCCACTGTCTTGCAGGAGACTTCATTCCTTTTAGTGTGAATTTCATTGAATAACATTAAGTTAAAAATATCTCTCTTGCTGCAAGTCAAGTGGAATTTCAGGGCTCCAGAGGCCTGCTTCACCTCTCATTTACACAGGTTTTACACTCATGAATTAGATAAACGTAAATTAATAAATATAAATTTAATGTGCTAAAGCAGTGTTTTTCAAACTAGGGGTCCTGATCCAAAAGGGGGAGGGGGGTCACAGACCTATTGTAGGGGAATCACGGTATTGCCATCCTTTCTTCTGTGTGGCCTTCAGAGCTGGGTGGCCGGAGAGCAGCAGCTGCTGGCTGGGCAACCAGTTCTGAAGGCGCCACCACCAGCAGCAGCGTAGAAGTAAGGGTGGCATGGTGGTAGGGGATGTCATCACAGCCTGAAATATTTTCAGAGGGAGTCCTAGCAAAAACAGGCTTGAGAACTCCTGGGCTAAAACATGTTGCTGGGGCTGGGGGTTTTTGGTTTGTGTTTGTTGTCTTCACCACTGGAATCACACTTTGCAATTGGCTTACATTCAGTTGACTCAGGCACTAGGCAGAATAAGATGATTTGGGCTGGGTGGTCTTCTGTCACCTGATTTTGAGAAGTTCTGAGCCCCTCAGGAGTTCTCCAGTCCATCTGCCTGCACTGTGATAGGAGTAATTTAATTAATCCTTAATCATCCTCAGTAGGTGGTTATGAAGACTAAACTTGAATAGTCACAGTGATGTTGATTCTGCAATATCCCCTGCATGACTAATATTTATACTCCTTTTTTCTTGATATTTAACCTAATTTGCTGCAGACTAAGACCTTTACATTTTGGTCTGTTGACAAATGAAAGATTGCTCCCTGTACTCATTATAGCTCTCCATGGAGACATATATGATGATTGTCTTTTCTCCCTTTCTTCATTAACCACTGCTGCATAAATACATCTGTTAGTCTTCTCCTTTTTAGTGAAGATAAAAGCAAATTCCTGGTGAGCGGATATTATAGTGATAAACGCTATAGACAGGTCTATGAATAAAATCCTCAGCTAATCTAGCAGGCTGGTGTGTATTCTTTCCCTTTGGAGGCCGCAAACTGGATAATTTCTGTGAGGGTCCAGTGAGAGGAACTAGATACTACCTGGGAGATGGTTTTGGGGTGACTTGGGACTGGAGTAGCTGTCAGTGTGTCACTGGTTGCTGTGAGAAGGCTACTTGGGTGCTGAGCCAACGCTGCACAGCACAACAGTCAGGGCTACTGGGCAGGTAGTGACACAAACTTACTGGTCTGGCTGAAACCCCAAAGCATCACAATTTCATTACCCCTGCACCCAATACTGAAGTGAATTTTAACCCAAAACAGCCAAAATTAATCACTTGACAAAGCAGGTCTTGTCTGGTGATCACCTAGGCAGAGTAGGAGTGTCTATGCAAATACAGTCTGCTCCTGGGGTCTTTTTTCCCCAGTTCATCACTAGATGTCAGGGGCAAGCTCATTCAGACCCTGTTTACGTAAAGATACTGGATTTTGTTGTTGGAATTTCATATAGCAAATGGATGCATTTCCCTTGGGCCTTTAAATTAAAAAAAAAAAAACCTTGTTATTTACCTCAAAAATGGACACCTGATATTTTTCTGACCTTTTTCTCTTTACCAATTATGAGTCTGATCACCTCTACCAATATAGCAAGGAACTCTTTAATTAAAATTTTTGTGGTTTGCTTTAATTACCAGCTATGGACTCCTATTGGGAGAATGATCCCAGGTGTATTCTCTGCTTTCCTTTTTGTTTTTTCTCATTCACATGATCAATATTTAGGGTGTATTTCCCGTTTCTTCTGTTGGCGTTAATCTAAGAATGATTAAATGCATAATTAATATTTTAAAAGTAATGGAAATGATTTATGCCATATGCTCAATATGCCATTTCCAAACTTGGAACCTGATCCTGGACCATAATATGCCATGGATATTTTAAGTAGAAGAAGTCAGTAAAATCAATGGGAAATTCTGTGTAACATTCAATGGCATGATGTGGCTATGTGAGCAGTACTGAATACCTGTAACTCCCACTGAAGGCAAAACACTTAGAGGATTTTTAATTATATAAATCAGTGGTCTCCAACCTTTTTACTCACAAGATCACTTTTTGAATTTAAGTGCAACCCAGGATCTACCCCGTCCCTTCCCCGAAGCCCTGTCCCACTCACTCCTTACCCCTCTTTGTTTCCCCCTACCGTCACTCATTCTCACTGGGCTGGGGCAGAGGGTTGAGGTTCAGGAGGGGGTGCGGGCTCTGGGCCAGGGCCGGCTCCAAGCACGTGCTTGGGGCGGCACCTTGTAAGGGGCGGCCAATTTTGGGGTGGCGGCGCTCTGGGGGTTTTTTGTTTTGTTTCGGTGGGGCAGCGCTCGGGAGCGACGGGGTTGTTACGGCGGGGCAGCGCCTTTTTTTTTTTTTTGCACTTGGCGCGACAAAAACGTTAGAGCCGGCCCTGCTCTGGGCTGGGGCCAAGGGGTTCAGAGTGTGGGAGGTGCTCCAGGCTGAGCCTGGGGCAGGAGGTTGAGGGGCAGGAGGAGGTATGGGGTGCAATTTCTGGCAGGGAGTTTGGATGCAGAAGGGGGTACAGGGTGCTGGCTCCAGGAGGGGGCTCAGCAATGTGGATTGGGCTCCCGCCAGGCGGCACTTACCTCAGATGGTTCCCAGGCCAGCGGCACAGCGGGGCTAAGGCAGGCTCCCTGCCTGCCCTGGCCTCATGCCACTCCTAGAAGTGGCCAGCATACTCCCGTGACCCCGGGGGGGGGGAGACACGTGCCTCCATGTGCTGCTCCTGCCTGCAAGCACCATCCCCACAGCTCCCATTGGCCACTGTTTCAATAAGGAAGGAGGTTGGGCTGCCCATGTGGATGGGAAAGAGATAATGAAGCATTTTGAAGCATTTCCCAGTAGTTCTGGAGACTCTGGCAGTCTTGGTGCATCCAATCTAAACTGATCTGTTAGCAAGTGTTTTAATTTTAAGTACTCCCACCCTGTTGAGGACTTGAGCCTGTTAGAAGATTTTGGGGGTCATTTGTCTTCATGAACAGGCCAATTTCTTTTTCAAAAAAATTTTTGAAATGGGGGTGTACTAAAAGTGAGGAATTCAAACTTTATCTACATGGCTCTTTCTGGCCCAGAACTGTTGCTCTTCGAAGAAGTAAAGGGTCATCATCAGAGACAGCAATTGCGTCAATGGAGGAGTCAGTTACAGAATTGACCATGTCCCTGGAGATCAAAAGGAAATTGAAATGGGAATAGGACTCGTGTAGAGGGCAAAAGTATGAATAGTCCCCATCTGTTAGGCACATGAGCTGCCAGATATCGCACCTCTCACATCTTGCAGGGAGGAGAGCTGTCTCTTGCACTTCCAGTACGTGGAATGTAAAGCTGCCAGGACTGGAGAACCCCCAGAGAGACATGGTGACACAGCAGGATCTGCCACTGGCACCAATTTTAAAAAGTGGAACCAGAGCCATCAAATTTCTACAGAACAACAGGAGCTGTACCACCCCCTGGCGATTCCTTTGGTGTATTTCAGTGCTGAGCTAATATACAGACCTTTATATAATCAAAAACACATAGAAGGTGTTCTGCCTAAATAGGGATGTTGTCAAATGTCATCAGTTCCCCCAACACAAATACAGTAGAAAAGACACTTAATCTTGCTCATACATTATTCTGATGATATCAGTTTGGGGGGAGGTATTACCTCAGCTCCCCTACTAGGGTGTTTCACATTCAGCCATTTGAGAATTGATGTACATGTCCCAAAAGTTGAGAGTACAAGCTTGCAGCAAAAGATAACCCAAGTAAGTTCGTCCCAGTCACTAGATAAGTTCATATGTCCGAGTAGGGCAGACATAACAAATGAGAAGTAAACTTGGTGTAAAACAGAATAAGTACTCAGTTCACTGCAGGCTATTTAAAAACATTCTGCTTCTTGGGGCTTTTGGAACAGATGCACTTCCTCACCTTGACAGGGAACTGAGCTGTAAACTTCATAAAATATTTGAGCCCTCAGTGCTTGGCAAGTACCCTTGCTCTGCTGAAGGCTGATCTCTGTTCAACCACATCTTTTGCACAATCTTGAAAAATCATTATCTTACATTGTGGCCTCCCCCAAACAGTTTTTTTCCCCACAAGCTAGCTGTAGTATTTTTATTCTACAGTAAATCTGAGAAAATGGACAATCAATGTGTGAGGTTTGGCATTTGAGGTGGGCTTAGGAGCCAGGGACCTATGTGCTCTCTCTAAATCAAATTTAAAATCATCCAGGAGACTGAGCACTTCTGCAAGGAGATGGGAAACAAATTCTAAGGGGTTGCCTTTCTCTCTCATTCAGGTACTCCTATAATTCCCAAGTCATTGCAGCAAGACCTCTGCTCACTGTCTGCCACTTTTGATTTAAGAGAAGATTAGTCTGTAAGGCTTCTCTGCACCTGGGCAGAGAGCCCTTGTACCTGAACTTCCACCATTGATATTCACCCTTCTCTTTCATTCATGCATCCTGTCAGCGCTTCCAGAGAGGAGTCAACTGAAGTAAGTCAGTTATGCTGTGGTCTCAATATCTGATATGTCTGCAGTGCCCACATCAGCCATCTTGTTCGCAGGGGGAAGGGAGATAGAGTCAGGTCTCTGTTCTCCTTGTCTTATGGCCACTTGCAACACTCACAGCAGTCAAATATTTACTTGCTTACATTCCAGAGATTTTTCAGGTACTTGTTCCTTTATTGGCGGTGGTCTGTCGGGGGCCCTGGATGGCAGATAGAAATGCATATTAGTGGATGGCTGTGGAGGTTAAGGGATGTGCTCCTCCATGCTGACTGGAGCCCCGTGAACCTCTTCTACTCTATCTTATTACCCAGGTGCATCATTTCTGGTCTCACAAAAAAGCACTTACTTTGTTTTAAGTGAAGTCCCGTTGCCCCCAATCTGTGAAGCACCTTCTCCAGTGTTGACAGATGCTCAGCATCACTTCCAATTATGATGAGGATATCATTGATCCTCACTACAACACATGGGAACCTTTCAACAAATTTTTATAGTCCTCTGGAAAATTCCAGGTGCTGCTAATATTCCATATGGTAATTGATGGTACTGATGTAATCCCTTGAGTGTTTTATAGTGGTACACTTTTTTTACAGTCCTCCTTCAGCCTCATCTTCTGGTAAGCCTGCAACATTTCCAACTTACTAATTTTTTCAACCCTGACCTAACACTGTCGGTAAGTCCTCTGTCCTTGGAATGGAGTAATTGTCTAACTTGGAGACCTGATTCACCGTGGTTTTATAATCCACACAGTTGTGGATGGTCTTATCTGGTTTAACCATGAGTATTATAGGTGTGGCCCTATAATAGGGTGCTGGACAGGAGATCCTGAGCCAGGGCCCTGTTAGCCCAGCTCCAATTAAGAAGGGGCTGGCTGAGTATGTCACACCTAATTGCTAGAAGAGAAGCACCTGCGGGCCTTATTAGCCAGGGGGTGATCTAAGGCTGGCAGGGAGGAAGAGAAAGGAGAGGGAGGAGTTGAAGGCTGTGCATCCCTGCTGGCTGGAGAAGCTAGCTGTCCCCTAGGTTGCTGGTTTGGAGCAGACTGTAAATTGAAGGTGGTGGGAGCTGACCCTGAAAATAAAAAGCACTGGTGATTGCACTCAGAAAGGGGTCTCTGGCTGATTTGTTGCAAGGGCAAGCGAAGGCCTCATTACAGGCCCGTTCAGAAATGATTGTGAAATGATGCCTTTTTTTCCCAGCCTTTTCTCTGAGGGCATAAGAAACTGGTCTTGCTTTAAGTTATTTTGGCTTGACCCTGTCCTGGACATAAATCCTGACTGTTACTTTTTCCAGAGCCTCTACCCCTTCTTTTAAAATAGCTGGGTGACCATTCAAGACTTCCTAGATTGCTAGTGTTTTGCTAGGGTCTAATTTGAAAATTTCCTCCCAGTTCAGTTTTAGTTCTTGTAAGCAATGTCTACCTAACAGATTCTGACTCTGTCCCTGGATTATTAGGACTGGTAACCTTTTCTTTTGGCTCTTGTATTTTACCCGGACAAGCACAGAACCTACCACCAGGACAGGTTCCTGGTGTAGGTAGGTAAGGCCACTCCTGCATTAACTAGAGGTCTTAGTCCTGCTTTCCACTGTACAATGATATGTATATTCATTGATCACACTAACTGAAGTCCCTGTGTTTATTTCCATTTGTATTGACTGATTGTTTACCTCTACCATTACTTCATAAGGACTGACTTTCTTCCCTTTCAGACAATACATAGTGTGTACCTCCTCCCCCTTGAGGAAAAGAGTCTTCTGTTTTTGTTCTTTTCCTCCAGACATTTGGAGTCTACCCTCTTGGGTTTGAGATACTGCTTGATTTTCTGACTAAGTGTGCAATCTTGAGTTATTTGTAACACTAGGCCCTTTTACATTTACAAACAGATGAAAAATGAGCTCTTCCACAGCAGAAACACCCCTTGGAGCCTGAGTCCCTTTCAGCTTGCTTTGCCTTTTTTATATTCATAGACTTTAAGGCCAGAAGGGACCATCCTGCTCAGCTAGCCTTACTTTCTGTATATCAGAGGCCACAGAACCTCAGCAACCTACAACCTCTAGCTGAGTAACCAAAGTTCTCAAATCTTGATTTTTAAAGCCTTCAATTTACAGAGACTCCCCATTTAACTGAGTCAGTTTGAGTTCCCCTGCATTCTAAGTGCAAATCTTGCACATTTTTCACTGTTGTTTCCATTGCTGTTACCAATTCTACTGCTTTGGGCCAGATTAAATTCATCTCCACCAGTGATTGTCTTTGAATTCTCTCATTATTTATACCACAAACAAATCTGTCCCAGAGCATATCCTCTAGGACATTTCTGAAGGAACAACATTCTGTTAATCATTTCAGCTCTGCCACATACACAGGTATGCTTTCATCTTGTCTTCTCATTCTACTATGAAACTTGAAACCTTCCACAGTAATGTTTGGCTTTGTGTAGTGCTCTGTTAAGATCTTTTTCAGGTCTTCTAAACTTTTATCTCCTGGTTTCTGAGGCTTTAACAAACTCTTTATGAGGGAGTAGGTTTTACGGCCACAGACACTGAGGAAATTTGCTTTCTTTTTGTCCTTATCTATAATCTCATTTGCAAGAAAATAATGGCCCAGTCTTTCAATATATTTCTGCCAATCCTCATCTTCCGCACTAAACTCTTGAGTTTACCATAAATTGCCTTTCTTATGTTTGAGTGGGACTATATGACTAGGTTGCTTGTGGTGGGGGTGACCAGGGCTCAACAGCCCTGGTGCTCTCTTCTGGATCATGTCTTATGTTCCTTAAATCTCATGCTTTGGGCCTTCAGAAGGTCACCTGCAGGGGTCAGGAAGGGATTTTCCCCGCAATGTATACTGAAGGAGATAGGGAGAGGATGGTTGTTTCCTTTCTCTGAAGCATCAGGGATGTCCACAGCTGGAGATGGGACACTGCACAGTGTGGGCCAGGGCTCTGAGGTGATATAGAGAATTCTCTCTCACATGCTTGGCTGGCTGGTTGGTTCTTGTTCACGGGCACAAGGTGGTCTAACTGATTGCCTTTTGTGGGACTGAAAAGGAATTTTTCCCCATATCAAATTGGCAGTTACACTAGCTGATTTTTGCCTCTCTTTGCAGTGTGGGGCATGGGTTGCTTGCCAGGATTATCTAGGAATAGCTCATTTAATCATTTCCCTAACATTGGCAGGGGTCTGGGGCACTGGTGCACCTTGATCCCTCCTATTCTCTGCATGTGGCAGACAATAGTTTTGTCTCCTGTGAACTGTAATATTTTCTAATTCCTAATTCCAGTTATTGAGATAGTGCAGTTTCTGAGTGGTGTTGGTGGTTTATGATCAGGTAAACTGAATGAGTTGGTGGCCCCTTCTGGCCTTAGGCTTTGACTCTGACAGTTGCTGATGGTTTTTAAAAAATCAGTTTAAAAAAAATGAGTCCCATGCAAATCCATGGTGCAAACGAGGCTGCTTGGATAGCAAGCATAGTCCAGTGAGCTCAGGAGACATTGGTTCAGTTCCCAGCTCAGCCACTGACTTTCTGTGTGATCTTGGGGAAGTCACTTAGCCTACCCTGAGCCTTAATTCTCCATGGGTAAAATGGAGATAATACCACTCTACCTCATTGCATTTTTGTGAATATAAAATACATTAATGATTTGGAGGTGCTCAGATACTAGTGATGAGGGCCAGGTAAATCAGTATTCTGAGTACAAAATGTCTAGAAAAATTAAAATAAGCTACCATGTGAATTTATTTTTTCACCTTTGTTCCCCTTACTTCCCATGCCAGCCATCACTTGTGTTTGCCATCTCCTACTGTCTCCTTAACACAAGCCCCGATCCTGCAAACACTTAGACAAGGGACTTCCTGCTTTGAGCAGGGGGTTGGACTAGATGACCTCCTGAGGTCCCTTCCAACCCTGATATTCTATGATTCTATTCTATAACTTTTCTCACTTAAGTAGTTCCACTCAAGTCGATGAGCAAACAAATGTTTGCAGGCTTGGGACTTGTAAGCTTCTCAGGATAGGGGTTGCATCCTAATTTGTTTCATAAAGCATCATGCACTTCTATTATATACATAACACATAATCAGTATAACAAAACTTATTTCACAGTCACAAAACTCAAAAACAGCTGAAAACCTGTTCTGTTCAAACTTTAAAAAACATTTCCGGGCTGAAACTTAGCATGAAAAATTTCAGCCAGAAAGTCATATTTTTAGCAATTTTAGTACTTCATATTAAGATTTTGGACTGCGATGTAAATCACAATTAGAGAATTGCTGTTAGGAAGGTTATTGTGAAAATTCTGTTGAAGTTAAAGAAAAAAATTAATTCAAGCTGAGCCTAGTTTGTGAATCCCTTGCTATTTATTTAATTTTGTCCTTCTCAGCCCCAATCTTGCAATCATTTATGCATGTGAATAACCCCACTGAAGTCAACATAATTACTCATGTGAGTAAAATAGTCACATACATAAGAGTCTACAGAATTAGACTCAATACATTCAGATTAAATGTTAATGCCAACAGCACAAGCTGTTATTAGCATTATTGTAATAATTGCATCATTTCTTTTCAATCAGTACTAGAAATAGGAAATGTAATGGTGTCATTTTGCATGATCAGAATTCTGTATAATGTATGCATTTTTAGAACATTGGAAGTATCTTGCAAATGCAAAGAACAAGAGCAGTTTACCATCAAATTAGGGAACAAATAGTAGCATATTATAAGTCTTGCTCTACAGGGCAGAACACAATTGTGTTCATCACTATATATTTAAATGGGGCAGATTTACTCTATCATAATTTAATAATTCAGAAGGCGTAAGAAGACACAGCCAATTAGCTGCAATAATTTGCATTTTTATGCTCCTTCATTATTTTCCAAGTTCTTGTCTGCTATTATAGCACTACAAATACCATCTTTCAAAGGTGAATAGCCAACCTGTTATTTTTTGTTTGTTTGTATGGTAATCAGTCCCCTTTAATTATTGAAAGACCAAACAAATTAATAAATTTCAAAGAAAATGCTTTGTTGTTTTTTTAAGTTAGTCATGAAACACCCTTTTTCAATGTAGTTTGTTTTCATTTGGTGAAGAGAGCTGTGCCTGTTCTCAAGTGTTCATTAGGGCTGTGATTCATAGGAGTTCTTAAACTCATGCCTAACTTTAATCATGAGAGTAGTCCCACTAAATGCAAGTGGACTACTCCTATGCTTTAAATTAATCATATGTGTAAGTACCTTCTAGATTCAGGGCCTAGGTTTGGACAAATGGCTCCACGCAAGATGAGATTGCTTCCCAAGTATGGGAAGCATTCTCCCTGATGCAAGAATAATCACAAAGAGGAGTTTCCATATGAATTTTTCCAGCCTTAGGCAGGAGGAAGAGTGGGATTTAACCCCCTCGCTGAAGATTTCACTACTAAGTACTGGATCTCCCACAGGAACTGTGCCACAAGAAGCTCCCTTACACCTGTTCCAGGAACCTTCTTCAGAATGGGGATTCTAAACCACGTTAGAGCCAGTGTGTAAATTACTGCAGCCTCCAGCCCTGATCCTGCAAACAGGCACACATTTGCTTAATTTTAGGCACATGAAAAATACCATTGAAGTCAATGAGACCACTCGTGAGCATAAAGTTAAGGATGTGCATGAGTGTTTGCAGGATTGGGGCCTCTGCCACTAAATTGCTGTGCAAATAGATTATACTAGGTAGGCCCCATTGCAGGGTACATGTAATTCAAGCCAAAATAGGGAAAGAACAGGTTAAAGAATATTAAGATAAGTTAGGTGTATTCAAGCTGGCAGGGCCTGATGAAATTCATCCTAGGGTACTTAGGGAAATAGCTGAAGCAATCTCGAAACCATTAGCAATTACCTTCAAGAACTCTCAGAGGACGGATGAGATCTCAGAGGACTGGAGAAGGGCAGGTGTATTATCTCTTTTTTTTAAATGAGAACAAAGAAGACCCAGGGAATTACAGACCAGTCAGCCTAACTTCAATACCTGGAAAGATACTGGAACAAATTATTATACAATCAATTTGTAAGCCCCTAGCAAATAATAGTGTTTATAAGGAGTAGCAAGTTAAGAACAAATCATGCCAACCCAACTTAATTTCCTTCTTTGATATAACTTGATTTTAGTAAGTCTTTGACATCGTTCCACATGACATTTTCATAAGCAAACTAAAGAAATGTGGTCTAGATGAAATTACTATAAGGTGGGTATACATCTGGTTGAAAGACCATACTGAAAGAGTAGTTATCAATGGTTGACTGTCACAATGGGAGATGTATCAAGTGGAGTCCCAGTCCCACAGGGGTCAGTCCTAGGTCCAGTGCTAGTCAATATTTTCATTAATGACTTGGATAATGAAGTGGAGAGTGTTTTTACAAAATCTGTAAGGATTACAAGCACTGTTCAGGACAGGACTAGAATTCAAAATGACCTTGACAGATTAAAGAATGGGTCAGAAAATCAAGAAGATGAAAGACAAATGCAAAGTATTTTACTTAAGAAAGAAAAAGCAAATCCACTAATACAAAATGGGGATTAACAAACTGTATGGTAGTACTGCTGAAAAGGATCGGGGGGATATAGTGGATAACAGGTTGAATGAGGCAACAATGGGATGCAGTTGCAAAAAAGGCTGATATCATTCTGAAGTGTATTAACAAGAGTGTCGTAGGTAAGACATGGGCGGTAATTGTCCCACTCTACTCAGCACTGATGAGGCCTCAGCTAGAGTACTGTGTCCCATTCTGGGCTCTACAATTTAGGAAAGATGTGGACAAATTGAAGAGAGTCCAGAGGAGAGCAACAAAAATGATTAAAGGTCTAGAAAACATGACCTATGAGGAAATGTTCAAAAAAGGGGCCAGTTTTGTCTTGAGAAAGGAAGACTGAGGTGGGACATGATAAGGGACGTTACAAAGAGGACAGTGATCAACTGTTCTCCATGTCCCCGGAAGGTAGGACAAGAAGTAATGGGCTCAATCTGCAGCAAGGGTGAATTAGGTTAGATAGCAGGAAAAACTTTCTAAATATAAGGGCATTTAAGCTTTGGAATAGGCTTCCAAAGGAGGTTGTGGAATCCCCATCATAGGAAGTTTTTTAAGAACAGGTTGGACAAACACCTGTCAGGGATGGTCTAGGTTTACTTGGTCCTGCTTCAATGCAGGGAGTGGACTAGATGACCTCTTGAGATTCCCTTCCAACCCTACATTTCTATGATTCCTTAAATAATTCTCATTGGCCTCAATGGGAGTTACCTGTATCCCCCTGCAGCTGGCCTGTGGTACAGCTATTTTTCCATGTTTAGTTTGGTACTTTCCTTTCCAAATGTTTTTCCATCTGGGGCTATTTTCATTTTATTTTTGAAATTATTTGATTTTTAATATAGTTCTTCGTTCCAGAGGTAGATCATGCTTTACAATGGGTAAAATGTCTTATTTTTAAACTAAAACAATTTTGAGGCTGTAGCCTTATGGAAATGTCCTTGTAACAGGGTAGCTGGCCCCTTAATTGAAATCGGGCCCAGCTCTGCTGTTCCAGTACCGGTGTGCTCTAGTATGGTGTAATGAGGAGGGCAGGGCTGCTCCTAGGAGTTACATGTTAGAGACAGCCCTTAGGTAAGTGGGAGTCCAGAATTGAAAGCTGAACTGAGTGTGACTAGAGAAGTAGAGAGAGCTCAGAAGAAGAGCAGAGCTGGGTTGAGAGCGTCGGGGTGGGCGGGGTGATGTCCCTAAAGGAGGAAGCAGAAAGAGTTCCTGGTGACCAGTGGAGCTAGATCAGGCTGGTGAAAGCAGGTGATAGGGAGTCATCTACAAATGTCCCCAGGCCAGAGAGCATGTCCGGAAAGAAATGAAAGCTGAAAGCAGCAGAGGGACATGCTTGCTGGCTCTCTGAGCTGGAGAGCTGAAAAAAAGAGGGGGCTGAAGTCTGGGATGTGATTCTGGTGATGTCTCCAGGTAAGAGCTGGAACTGCACCTGAGAAGGAAAGAGGGTGGAGAAGTGCTGTAGCTAGAGGAGCTGAGGTGAGGCATGGTGAGAGACACTGGACCCGTACCTGAGAGTCTAAAGCCACCTCTACAGTTGGAGCTGGGCATATGATTCCCAGCTTGAGTAGACATAACTCATGTTAGCCCTCACTGAATTAGTGTGCTAAAAATAGTAGTATAACAGTGGTAGCACAGGGAGCAGGGAGCAGCAGCACAGGCTAGCTGCCCCCAAGTAAGTAACCAGAGCCTAGCTGGCTAGCCTGTGCCACTGCTCACCACTGCCTGTGCTACCACTGTTATGCTACTCTTTTTAGCATACTATCTGGGAATCAAGTATCAGAGGGGGAGCCGTGTTAGTCTGGATCTGTAAAAAGCGACAAAGAGTCCTGTGGCACCTTATAAACTAACAGACGTATTGGAGCATGAGCTTTCGTGGGTGAATACCCACTTCATCAAACGCATATTCACCCATGAAAGCTTATGCTCCGATATGTCTGTTAGTCTATAAGGTGCCACAAGACTCTAATCTGGGGATCACATCCCTAGCTCCAAGAGTAGATGTAGCCTCAGTGGGGTGAGATGTTCTGGAGCTATCCTGGAGATCCAGAGCATGATGAGAGATGCCAGAGCTGTTGATGGGCTGCTGGAGATTGAATGTACTGTCTGGACTGTGATGGGGAATTGTGGATTATGGTTGTGGGACTTTGGTAATAACCCCACAAAGGGCTATTTATGCTCCAAATGTTTGCTTGGAGTGACTGGGGGAGTCTGGAAGAGGGAAATCGAAGAAGAGGCCTCTTGCAGGGCCACCGTGAAGCCTTGAGGGGTTGCCCCTGGAGGTTATGTTAGTCCCATAAAATTAACAGATATTAAACCAATAGGGAGCTATAGAAATGTAAGCATTCTGAAGGAATTACTCTAAAACAGTAGTTTTTAACTTTTTTCATTTGCAGACCCCTAAAAATATCAACATGGAGGTGCCAACCCTTTTGGAAATCTTAGACATAGACTGTGGACCCCCAGGGATCCACAGACCACAAGTTGAAAACCACTGCTCTAAAAAACTATAAAATTCACATCCTTCCTATGTGTTTTCGAAACCAAACTGTACAATTCTGTAGCAGGGACATGATTCTCCATTACATTCTCCAGGATGGTTCAAGAAGCTATAGAAAGCTTATCATGCACTATTCAATTCTTTTGGATATTTCCATAATGGTAAACTGTGGTGGTGCACCCCACTGAGGCCTCTGACTTTTCTTGATATCCACCACAATCCATTCCTCACTACCACTCCGTAATCTTGTGGGATGGAGTTCATTAAACTGAAGCATACAGAGTACATAGAACAACCCTGATTTTTCTGGCAGCGAATTAGGATTCAAGAGGGAATGATTTCTCTGATTGTACTGAAGCAGCTATAAAAATTGCACTTTGTCAGAAATGAATGACTGAAAATAAGAGCTTCTTGGTGTGCTGTGTTTTTAAGACAGTCTCCCTCTTTTTTTTTTTTAAGCACTGTGTGGAGTCTGGGTGTGAAGACCAGGTTTTGAGTCATTCTTGGTAAAGAGGGGGGGCACAGCTTACTCATGTATAATAGCCATGACCAAGCAACTCCTGAGAGCAGCAAGAAAAATTGTTGTAGCAGGAGAAACAGAAATGGCTTGATGTTAACAGATGCCAATAAGTAGAGACATCACCTGAAATCAAAAATACCAAGAGGACTAAAGAATGGCTACTGAAAATAGTCCATTCTGCAAGAAAAGCACTATTTCTAGTTCTACGTGTTGACTGGGGTGAGATTTTTGTGCTGCACCATTAAGAGTACCAATAGCCATGCTCCTGGCTTGCCCCCTACACCAGGGCCTGCAAAGGGGTTCTTGGGACAGCCTGGGGGTGCACCAGGGCAATCCCCCCCCCACACACACATCTGGATCAGAGGCCCATAGAGCCCTTTTACTGTACTCTGGACCCTTTACCCAATGTACAGGGACCAGGGTAAGAATCTCTCTTCAGGAATGCTATCTCCACTATGGAGACACCAGTAGTCACATCATTGTTCAGGCCGAGTTCTGTTTGGCACCTCAATCAGAGAATTCCACCTCTTTGTTATGAGGTAACATCTTTTATTGGACCAGCTTCTGCTGGTGAGAGAGTCAAGCTTTTCAGCTGAAGAACAGCTCTCTGTAAAGTTGAAAGCTTGTCTCTCTCACCAATAGAAGTCCGTCCAATAAAAGATGTTACCTCATCCACCTTGTCTCTCTAATATCCTTGGCTACAACAACACTGCACATAAAAGAGGGGGACAGAAAACCCCACACAGTCTCTCTTTCACCTAAAACAACACAGACACCAGCATCTTTGGGCCTCTGGGAGAGATCATGACCAAGGAAAGGGACAGTCATCATCTTGCTGGAAGACTGCGATTGAGAAAGTCCCTCTTGAACAAAACCTTGATCCAAAACTTACTAGATTGTTTTAGACTTCTAGATGCGTGTTTTGACTTCTATTTGCTTAAAACCATTTCTAATTTTCTCTCTTATCTAAAATCCTATCTTCTTTAGTTTTGTTTATTTTTTTTAATCTAGACCGATCCAGTGCTGTGTTTAAACTGAACTGTTTGGTAACTCCAGTTAAAGTAGCAAACTGTTGAATAGTGACTTTGTACAAGAGCAATGAACCTTAATATCTGAACTGTTCAGGAGAGAGCTGGACATTGCAGAGCACATGTTTTGGGGAAAATTCAGGACTGGGAGTGTGGTGGTGTCAACTTGCAAGTAGTAACCAAGGCTGGTGGAAGCTAGGGTGTGGCTGGTGTGTTGCTGACAGGCTGTTGGGGTCAGAGATACTAAACCAGGGCTGAAGCTACATAGAAACATTCACAGTGTGTCCTGCATGCTGGTAGGCTAGTTGAGAGCATCCCAGGGGGGAACTACATCAGCAAAGCATTGTGAGGGACCCAAGGCTGCAGGGCAGGCACTGACAACCCCTCTCTGGTCTGGATTGCACCTGGAATGTGACCATATGTCTCTCAGATTAAAGTCTCCCAAGATATTACAGATAGGCTGATCAGCTCCTTAAACACAGATTCTCTTGTGTGATCAGGTAGGTAAATAATATTCTCTTGTGTGATAAGGTGTGACCCCTTAACTTTCTCTTTGAGTTAAATAGATTGAGTGCTCAAATCTCTCACTCTAAGGTATGTTTTCCAATCTTTTAATCATTCTCATGGCTCTTCTCTGAACCCTTTCAAATTTATCAACATCCTTCTTGAATTGTGTACACCAGAATTGAGAACTGGTCACAGTATTCCCTTGTTTAGACAGCCAAGGATCAGATTAGCCTAATTAGCCACAGCATTACACTGGGAGCTCATGTTCAGCTGATTATCCAGCATGATCCGCAAGTCTTTTTCAGAGTAAGTGCTTCCCAGGTTAGAGTCCCCCATCCTATAAGTATGTTCTGTGTTCTGAGATGTATGACCTTATATTTGGCCATACTAAAATACTTATTGTTTGCACCCATTTTACAGAGCAATCTGGATTACTCTGTATCAGTGAACTGTTCTCTTCATCACTCACCACTCCCCCATCTTTCTGTCCTCTGCAAACTTCATTAGTGACAATTTTGTTTTATTCCAGATCATTGACAAAAATTTTAAATAATGTCGGTCCAAGATCCAATATCTGCTGGTCCCAACTAGAAACACACATGCTCAATGACAATGCCTTGTTTACAATTATATTTTGAAACTTATAAATTAGCCAGTTTTTAATACATTTAATGTATGTCATGTGGATTTTCTACTGTTCTAGTTTCCTAATCAAAATGTTGTGTGGTAGCAAGTCAAATGCCTTACAGAAGTCTAAGTAGATTACATCTACAATATTAATTTACCAACCATATTTGAAATCTTTGACAAGATTTATTTTCCATAAACTCATGTTGGTTGGCCTTGAATATATTGCCCTCCTTTCATTTGTTATTAAGAGTCTTGTATCAACCATACCATTATTTTATTTGGGATTAAGTACCCCCATCTTGTGCTTTATCTGCTAGAACAACGGTTCATAAGCATTCATAATCATTTGCTTCACAGTTGCCAGTGACGTGAAAACAGGTAATACCACTTTTGACATAGATTGCCACTTCCCCTCCTCCTCTGCCCATTCAGTCCTTCCTAAATAGGTTATATTTCTTTATTTTAACATTCCAGTCATGCAAATATTCCAACCAGGTTTCAGTAATACCAACTAGGTTTAATTTATGCTCATAAATGAGCAATTCCAAGTCCAAATATAGCCTATGCGCAACTGAAATGTTGCAAGTAGGCTGTATTTGAAGAAATTAGGTAGTAATAAAGCTAAGGCTTGTCTATGCTTCCCCACAGTTTGAACAACGACGGTGTGAATAGTAGTACATGCCAAAGTCCTGTGCTGTAAATCCCCCAGACACTGCCATAATCTGAAAGATTCCCAGTTCACATTAATGTAATCTGGTTTGAAGAGGACTACATTAATGTGAACTAGGAACCTTTAGATATAGCCTAAGTTATGAATTATTATTGTATCTATTTGTTGTTGTCATATAGTCTACCCTCAACATCAGATCAACAGCTCAGGTAATGGGGGGCCACTGTGACATAAGTGGTAACTCAGTCAATCCCCACCTTTCCTCTGCAGCAAATTTCCACATAACACCTCTGTTGGTTGTAATGAAGCTGGGGTATAATTGTGTCTGGAGTATGTTTCAAAGGCTCTCATCATTGGTAGATTACTTGCCCTAGCTGTCAGTGATTGTGTGCTAATTTAGACAACACCAGACATCAGTGGTTCTCTGTGGCACTGTTACCTTGCCTCCACTGAACATCTCCAAGCAACCATGAATGCAACATTAGAAATCAATTTACTCTATTGTGGGACTACAAATGTTAAAATACCCTAATTGTAATTGTATGGTTATTGCATGGCTTTACCACAAGGCAGAGTTAAAGTTGTTTGGGTGCCTTACATTCATATTTCCATTCCTTATCATATATGGATTTCTTTTAAGTGTAAACTTAACTCTTATCTTCCTGGGTTTGTAATACGTAGTTTGGGAATAACTACAGCATCTCTGTAACATATTGTGGTTGTGTTGTTTTTTTTTTAACCTTTCAGATACAGATACAGCATTTTAACGGGTTTTTTTTTTTTCTGGAATATGCAGAAAGTTTGAACAAGTTTCATTTTGGTGAAAAAACCAAAGAGTGTTGAAAAACAGCTTAAGTCACTGAGAACAACCAGGAATGTAAAGTCAGATGGTCCACAAAGGAAATTGCCATCAGAGACAATAGAGGTTGAGACCACTGAGGGGAGAGTTGTGGAGGATGCTAAAGGAAGACTAAAGAATGTAGCAATTAACAAGACTAGTAACAACACCAGAAGGGAAAAATTAATAGGACCATTCAACCTAGGTTTTGATTGCAATAGATATTCTGCTGGTGACAAGAAAGAGGAGGTGGCAACTGAGAATACGCTGAAGAGAAACAGAAGGTCAACCAGGGAACAAGAATAAAATGCTAAGTGGGAGAAGGAAGGAAGGAAAAGAAAACAAGGCATCCTGTTCAGTAGGGCCAGTCTTTGGTGTTTTGCTGTCCAGGGTCAAAAACATTTTCACTGCCTCCTGAGTAGCCAAGTTAAAAAAAACACACAAAAGAAATAAACAAAAAGCAGCCAACTGATGTGGCTCCCTCCTGCAGGTGTTGATTTGGTGTCCCTGGAAGTTGGTGCTCAGGATGACTGGGCTGGGATGATTTAGTTGAGGATTGGTCCTGCTTTGAGCAAGGGGTTGGACTAGATGACCTCCTGAGGTCCCTTCCAACCCTGATATTCTATGACCACCCTGATTGCCCACCCCTAAGACCAGTAGGGTAAACTTACTTCATTTCCAATTAAACAGAAGGGGTATCATCCTCCTAGGTTCAAAAGTGACTAAGCTAGTTAGGTGGTAGTTACATTAGGTAGGAGGAAGGAGAAAGGAAAGCTTTGCCTAAATTCAAATAATCAGGCATGTACTTCCAACATTCAAAATAATACAAAATGGATTTTCCTGTCAGAAAATGATTACTCTACTATCTACATGTATGCACAGAATATGAGAAATAAGCACCAAGAACTAGAAGTATTTACTAAATAGCTACGATTATATTGAGAAGTTATACAGCTACACATTAGAGATGGGAGAGGCAGGATATAAATTTGATTTTAGTTTCATTTTTGCAAATACTCCATCCTAATGTTTTGGTTTTACAAGCTCAAGCCCCAAACCACCCTGGTTTTAGTTTTGGATTCCAGGACTATGGGTATACAGAATATTTTATACTTTCTGAATTTCTTCTCTTCATTTGTCACACTTGAACAGAAATAAGCTTTTTCCCTTTTAAAAGAATCTTGCTTTGCTTCAAGGATTGTGAAGGGAATACATTTTAAAACTTGCATATCCAGTGCTGTTATTGTCAAAAAAAACATGCATGAGACAATATTAAACCAATTTCAATATGGACAAATATATAAAAATTATAGACTCATTGACTTTAAGGACAGAAGGGACCATCATGATCATCAAATTAGTGAATGATTGGAGAACCTCAAAAGGACAACTGTGTATAATATTCCACTCAAAATTAAAAACACTTGGGATCTAATTCTCCTTTCACCTACTATTCACTGGTATAAACCAGGAGTTAACTGCATTGAAATCAATGGAGTTACAGTGCTTTAACAGTGGCATTGCTGGAATTATAATAGCATTCACCAGAATAGTTCAGGAAATATATACGAGATCTGATACACCAGAATTCTAATGAGAGAATGTCATGAAGCATCCGTCTCCCAGCACTTATTCTGACCATGCTGGTCAGTCTTTTTTCACAGCTCCAGCCCTTTCTCCCTCCCTTTCCTTTAGACTTTAAAGTTCCAGGGATGTCTCTATAGAAAAGTCAATATTGGTCAAATGTTGCATCAAGGAGAAAACACTCAGCACAAGCTTTAAGAGGCAAATTGATAACAGTGCTTCAACTGAAAACCAAAAGCAAAGCATCACAATCAAAATACTGTTGATCAAATGAAGCTTAAGGTTTGCCGGGTAGAAGATTTGAACACCGGTTAATTATATTTTCTAATAGGCGGACAGATCACACTGAAAGGATAAGTCTAGATACTAAGGTTTGGTAAAAGAATTTAGGGAAAACTTCAAATAAGCTGACTTAGGACTTATGGTCAAACAGCAATGAAGACATGAGGCAAAGTTTATTCCTGAACGCAAGTTTTACCTGCTTACAACAAGGCTAAATTTAGTCCACGGTCCTCAAGAAGCATTTGACATTTGAACCAATGACCAATAAACTGCATGGACAGTTTATAAGCTTAGTGTGTTCCAGATAAAGATTTATGAGTTTAACTAGTGAATTCCCCCCCCCCCAAAAGAAGTAAGGTATCACCTTTTGTCTCATGGAAGTGAGGAAAAAATCTTGTCAGTGTAATTGCCTGATCTGTAGCTTCATTTTCCCCATAACAATCTTATATGAAATATTCCTGTTGTGATTTGAAAGAGACCAGAACAAGACATCCTCAGCTGGTGAAAATTGGTGTAGCTCCACTGTAGTGTGTACTGAATAAACAGTGGGAGGACAAGTAGAGATGGATCCCTGGAAGAGAGGTCTGTCTTACAGTAGGTAAGACATCTTTCTGCATCTCCCTGTCATATAGGACAATGAGAACTTCTTTCACTTAGCAAAGACCATATCTGTGTGACCCAGAGTTTGAAAATAGTCAGGAGTACCATCTTTCAAAACTAAGCCTGGGATTTTCAAAAGCACTTACGTGATTTAGGAGCACAAACTATGTTACCTGTGCTTCTAAATCATGTAGACGTTTTGAAAATCCTATTCTAAATCTTAGGAAACTTGTTACAATATGCAAAAGTACTACTTACACAGTAATATGTTGCCTTTAGTAAAAATAGTCTGTGAAATACAATGTTAATCATAAAGTGATGGGGTTCTGCCCCTTTGGGAACTTCCTAAGAAGTGAGGAGAGGGCTTGGGAGAAGGCTGTTTTGTTTTGTATTAGTTCAACTTCTTAAAAAAAGAAGCCAGATCAACACAACTATAGTGGATAAAATGCTAATATCTGAAGACTTAAAAGAAATAATATCCTGGGATGGGGTAGATTAATCAAGAGGTTAACAAAAGTGTAATATTTATGAAAGGATTGCATGTGTTCATAGATTCACTCAACCATTTCACAAAGAATAGCCTCAGAGATTGGGAGCATATATGAAAATGTTTCCGCTCAGCAGTTAAAAAACATGCATATTTTGTATGGGAATTTTTTTTAATAAGTGTGGCTCCGAATTCATACCAGCAAGGCTGAAGCAGCTGTGAAAATCTCATCTGTATCTAACTGATCTAAAGCTAAAATTTATTGTAGAATAACAGCCCCCAAACTGATTGATCTCTACAGGAAGGGTGGATCAGCCATTAGAGTGTAAAGGTCTCTTATCCTGAAGACTGAAATGTGCCCCAAAATGAAACACACAAATTAAGATTAATCAGTGCAAAAAAAAAATAATAATAAAGTCCAATAAGACCTCTATATAAACGGAAGTGCCTGAAAGGACAGTTTCGGATGTAATACGCCCTTAGGTTTCTCAGCAGTAAGGGCTGAATAAGATTAGAAACAATGAGAAATTAGTAAAATTGTTGTGACGGCATTCGACAAGTCAGAAACTGTGTATAGATAACTTGTAAAGAAGGATGTCTATTACACATCATAATTTTAATTACTGTATCATAATGCATATGGGCTTGGGAGCAGAGAAATGGCTGTGTATGCATTTCCTCATTTTTGCGTGCTTAACTATGTAATTAACTTTCTGTACACATTGTGGCAGCATGCAATTACCAGCAGGGAATTCAACTAAGGACCATCCGCACCAAAAGCAGTAGCTTTGACTGACTTTAAAGGTTCATACTGTCTGGCCAGAGTTCATTACAAAGTGGCACCCCCAAATGAAACTTGAACTCCTGTGGACCTCAGAAACTCAGGACAAGTTTTGTCTAACTAGGGGAATATGTAACACAGTAGTTAAGTATCCGTGAACAAGTCTCTCTTTAGTGGCTGGCCTGTTTTGAGAATAAAAGCTTGGTACCTGTTGAGAGCTAAAATGAGATATTACTCACACAAACTCTGCAGGTCCTCACTCTCCTTTCTTGCATGAGAAATTAAAGTTAATGTTGACATTTAAATTATCATCTGAGTTAACACTTCACTGAGATGAATGGAGCAGTGCATATCACTCAGTAAAATTGGTCTGAAATTGCTTTGTGTTTCCCATTTTAAAAAATGTGGCCAAAAAAGGAATAATTTTTCGTTTGTCAATTTTTCTTCAAAATTTGTTGGATTTTGGTGGAAAACCAGAAGACAATTTTTTTCAGTTTTAAACCAAAAGTTGGTTTAAAAAAAACTGAAAATGGTTCTGCTTTCAATATCCCACCCCCAAAAAAGAAATTCTGGGTAAACAGAATGTTTTTCTTCTACTTAGTCAAAAAGCCATTTTCCTTGGAAAATAATGTAGATGGAAAAACTCTGAACTAACTTTCCCACTCAATTTATGTTCTAGGATATCTGCAAACTCATATAGACATATCTGTATTGGTTACACATTTCTGACATCCATAACAGCTAAAGACTTTTCTTAGAGAACAAGGTAGCAGCAACTTCCCAAGTGTGTTGCTGTTAATGTACTGCTGCAGCATACTAGCACACTCCAACCCCTGCAAATGGTAGAAGCTTTTGCTTTTGGTGTTAAACATCTCCGTTCCAAACCCTGGTGTTCGTGTATGTATGTCCATGGTATATTACATTTCTATTCACCTAGTTTTAGGCATCATATAAATCAAACAATATTGTGATATTAATTTATTCAGCACTGGTTAGACCACATTTGGAGTTCAGTGCAGAGTTTTGGTCACCTTTTATTAAAAAATAAGAACCTGTTCCATTTTCAAAAGTGACTTAGGCACTTATGTGCCTTTGTCCCATTGACTTTCAGTGAGACTTAGGCACTGAGGCTTGTAAGTAACTTTTTAAAAAATAGGATATATGATGTAGGCTCCTAAGTCACTTAGGCACGTTTGAAAATGTCATCTATAGTTAAATTAGCAACTGTACAGTGTATGGACAACTAAGACCTTGTCTATAATTAATTAAAGGAGCAAAATGTTTGTCTTCATAGTTACACCAGTATAAAAGAGTAAAAAGTCACACCCCTTCATTGACATAGTTATGTTGGTAAAATAAATTGATAAATAGAATGAAAGGGTTTTCTTAAGAAGAAAGATTGACCAAACTAGAATTGTTTAGTCTTGCGAGAGAAGAATTAGCAGGTGCCATTGAGGCTAGTAACTAATAGAAGAAGTCCATTAGTGCAAGTGATAGATGTCTGGGCTGTACAGCTCAAGGCTCTGGGCTTGAGCCCTGATGATGACCTGTCTGGAGGGTTGTTACCATCACACATAACAGCATTTGTATTGTTTGTTTGTTTTTAATTAGGAGTTGACATACAAAAAAACCCTGTCTTTAATTTGAGTTACAGAGCTCTATTTTCACATTGTTTCATCTTCCATACCCCACATGCAGGGCATTTTTATGACTATAAATACGGCTGATGAAAGAGTAAGAATCATGCCATTGTGTTTTAAATCATCATTCTGTCTTATACTGTCTTGCTACATAACTACAGTATCGTATTATATCACACAGATATTGCATTCACAGTTAGTTGAAAATATTTGTTCATAGTAATCCAAATAGTATCCTTACAGTAGATGTCCATATTCTGTCTACTATATCTATGTACAACTGCCACCCAATTGGCCTCACATCTGTAATGGTCTTAGGCCACTGTAATAAAACAACTAGCCCTCTACGCTACAAGTCAAAAATCCTGAATAGGATTTGCAGAGAAGAAAATTAGGAGAGTTCAAATTAGAACAATTCTTCATTATGAAAACATAAAAAGTGCCTGTAATGCAAACACCTATTGCTTGAACTACGAGAATGAGTTTCTTAGGCCTATTCTCTGTAACTTTCTGCTAAATTTGCAACATGTAGGTTCCTCTGTACGTTACGTGTTTGTTACAGAATTTTATTTTTATAATTGCCAATTTAGTTGTTTATAAAACAAGAATAAATGATTCTGGAAATTTTAAAAATGTCAACATTGTCCTTTAAAGATAAGGTCCCAGGAGAACTAATTAGTCAATATTCAATCTCTACAAGAAGGATGTGGAAATATTGGAAAGAGTCCAGCGGAGGGCAACAAAAATGATTAGGGGTCTGGAGCAAATGACTTATGAGAAGAGGCTGAGGGAACTGGGATTGTTTAGTCTCCAGAAGAGAAGAATGAGGGGGGATTTGATAGCTGCTTTCAACTACCTGAGGGGGGGTTCCAAAGAGGATGGAGCTCGGCTGTTCTCAGTGGTGGCAGATGACAGAACAAGGAGCAATGGTCTCAAGTTGCAGTGGGGGAGGTCTAGGTTGGATATTAGGAAACACTATTTCACTGGGAGGGTGGTGAAGCACTGGAATGCTTTATCTAGGGAGGTGGTGGAATCTCCTTCCTTGGAGGTTTTTAAGGCCCAGCTTGACAAAGCCCTGGCTGGGATGATTTAGTTGGGAATTGGTCCTGCTTTGAGCAGGGGTTGGACTAGATGACCTCCCGAGGTCCCTTCCCTGATATTCTATGATTCTATGAATCTCTCTGACTAACATCTTTTCATGGTCTTATTTGGTCTTTGTATATTAAAACAAGATGTTGTTTTTTTTAAAGTTTGCTTTACCAGGGGAAAAAGCAGAATCTTTTTCTGTTATTTTCCAAGTACAAAGTTAGTGCTGAAAATAGTAACGCTATAGTCCTAGTCTGCTTTGGTACAAGACATATGTTTCGTATTTCTAGGTTTACACTAGTAGGGTAAAAAGAAGACAACCATCAACTGCGGGTATTTCCAGCTTTCATATTAATGCTGTAAGGAAGACAATTGGCCCTGTGTAATTGTATAATAACTGGGAAGCATCATTACGCATGACTTGTACTGTATTTTATTATGAATGATCATTCAGGGAGTGTTTCCACTGTTTGTTTTTCCTGAGATAGAAGGCTTGTTTGATACTGTTGTGTTCTCTCGACAGCATAGCCATACAGCAATACCAACAGGAAAGATAAATTAATTATTAAAAAGAGAGCACAGTTCCTGATGCAACACACAGTATATTTAGGCCATTTTTCAGCTTTCAGAGCTTTATTCTGTGATGGCTGTCTTTCCCTTTATAAAAAGTAAGACCTAGCTGCAAAGACCTGACAAAGAAGCAGAGATGACTACTTTGCCTATTTATCAGTTTTAAGATGTCGCACAGCCGTCTCAAATGATGGGACTGGCCTGGCTTTCACCTTGCTTGTGGGTCACTTACCCTTGTAAAGCAGGCAGAAAATACTATCAAATCAGAACCGAAACCTAAAATCAAAGAAATTAAGTTTAATTGATCAGAAATGATAAATCTTACAATGTCCATATAATAAACCAATTACTGACATCAAGTATAAGTTATCCCAAATAAACACTTTCACCAGTGATCTCAAAATATCCTTATGCTATAAAACTTATAAAAAGAAACACGAAATTATATACGTATCCAAATTAATGACACTGTGTGTGTATCGTTACTTTGAACATATGGGCTACATTTTCAAAAGTGACTAGTGATTTTGGGTTCCCAAAGAGAGACATCCTAAAGGAGCCCAAAATAAGTAGTGCTGAATGTTCAATTAATTCTTGAAAATCTAGGCCATATCATTTGATGATTCTTTTTTGAAAAAATTGATATTGTGGTTATGTTTTGACATTACTGGTGAAAGAATATATAACGCATCCCAGAGGCCTTCAGAGATTGTGAGTTTAAAAAAACATATTCCGCACTGATAATGTTTGATGATCATCTAGTACAAACGTTGATGCTTCAACTATGAACAACTTAAACTCCAAAAATTTACAAAGCTCTTCCAAGACCATGCCAACAATCTAAATACTGTACATCTATTGTTTGGGTACGATTACAACAAATAGTAGTGTAGAGAACAAAAGTGACTGCCTAGAAGCCAGCTGTGTTCATGTTCATATCTCTAAAACAGCTGCTTCACTTGCCCATGCTGCTGAGAGAGTGATTGAGTCTCCTCATTTCCCACTGGCCACTATATTAAGTAGCTTGCTGTAACTGCTGAATAGCACTTGGCAGTTAGATGCATGGTAACATTTAGTATTAATAAAAGTAGAAAGTGTTCTCACAGTTACATGTGTTAAACCTATCACATTTAATGTGGGCAAACGGGACTTCTACAGAAAGGATTATGTGAGATCAAGATACAACAAATATTTTCAACCAAGTGTGAATGCTGTAGCCATGTGACCGTATAACACATGAAGTCAAGTGGTTATGTAGCAAGAAACATATAGCCAGAGCAATGACTTGAAATATTAGCATGTTTCTTTCCTATTCTTTGGACACCTAGTGCTTTGGTAGTAAAAATGTATAAGTCTCTACAAGCCTGTGATTAAACATGAATACATTACTTGCATTTAAAATAATGAGGCCATAAATATATTTAGATATATTTCTCTTAATATCTTCTTCTGCAGCTAGGGATTAATCCGCAGTAGCTAGTATATCTTTCTATCTGTACCTGTCTATTCCCAAAATATCAGAACAAATATTTAAGGAGCTTTTGGAGTGACAGAACTAAAGGTCAAGAGCAGCTTGTGGAGGAGGGGGATTTGCATTTCGCTAAGTGATTTCTTCTGCCATTTCTTTTTTATAACCTCCAGATAAACAAACGTCTCTAATTTCAAACACTCTTTTTTTTAAATTCTGCAGCAAAGTCAGTTCTAAAAAGATATCTTCCAAAATAAATGTTTGTCTTGGCTCATATATCAGCTATTCTATCTCTTTTCTTCTAGTATAGCTATAGAGGTGTGTGTACATAAATATATAAATCACAATAGTGCCTATTCAGCATTTCTTAGGCAAAACTCCTATTGATTTCAAGAGTTATACCAGATTAAGGAGTGCTGAATAAAGAGCTAAATAAGTAAATACAGCTCTAGTAAATGAAAAAATAATCAGAAATCTGAATCCATGCCATTAAAATAATCATTAATAAGACCAGGGTTATTCATTTTACCTGATCAGTTGGGTATATGGGACTAATGCAGGTGAGAGTCAATCATCCTCAGCTCCCACTGATTCTAGTGGAAGTTAAGGGTGCTCTGCATCTTTGAAAATCAGACCACTTATTTTGACATCGAATGGAGGACAATTCTCCCAATTACCTCTTTTAAGTACCACTTAGGCCAGTGCAGGATCATCCCTGCTATAACAGACTCTTGGGTTCTTTTAATTTATTTTTAAAAATGGCATTCAGATTATAAATTGATTAATTGGATGGGGGGAGGACAGCCCAGCACCTACCAAGAAATCATCCTTTCTAAGACCAAAGCAGAACCAAAGATTTAAAAAAAAAAATGAATAAAATATAAATTCTTCCTTTTTTGTATTTTGACATGCAGTCATGTACTGGTTTCAGCTGAAATACCACAATAGCATTCGCTCTCAGTATATAACCCTACTAAAAACACAAGGAGCCTAATTCTCCCTTTCCTTGCTCCTGGAGGAGTCAGTCACAACTGGGCAAAGTGACGATGTACTGAGTGTAAAACACTACTGTTATGATCTAGAACAATTTTACACCCAACTCGTACAAGTATAAATGACTGCCACGCAAGCAGCAGCAGGTGGCACCAAATTCCTCTCTCCCTATGTATGATACAGACCTCAGGAGAGAAACTTTACTCTCCCACAGGCAGATGGGGGAAGGGGCGAGTTCTGGCTGGGGAAGACAGAGAATTAGGCTCCTGGACAAATATACCGAGAGAGAGAGAGAACTGAATGAGGAAGAAGATGAAGGAGAAAAAGTGTGTAAGAGGGTGGGGGACAAGGGAGTAGCCAGTCCTCTTCTGGAGATGAGCCCAGAGAACAGGTGCTGGGAACCATCTGATACAGCTGGACAGCATCAAGCAATTGGGTCTGATGCTTCCCAGATAGGGGATATAAATGGGAGCCCTGGCTCCATGAGGGAGGCTGGGACCAGAGAAGGCCGGGAACAAGTGCTCTTGGTTATACAGGAGGTCAGACTAAATGATCACAATTGTCCTTTCTAGCCTTGGAATCTGTAACTCTTTGGCTACAGCAGAAGACTGCAAGAGAGTGAGCAGGCCATGTGAGCCCCCGCAGCTGTGGAAGGTCCTGGCCATTAAACTACTGGAGGCCAGATAGTCCCATATGCTAAGGTGGGAACAAAACTGTCACTTGCTGTTATTGTTCCAGGTTGCATTTGCTGTTGAATATTGAAGAATAAACAGGGCCCTGAGGTAAGGGCTACAAACTGAACTGAGCATGGCTGATTGTTTGCCCCAAGCTAGTGACTAGGTCCACTACCTACACATAGAAGAGACTGCTGGCCGTGTTTGCCATTACCCAGGAACATGCATAGATCCCAAAGCACTAATAAAAATGAATGGGAGAGTAACAGCTGCTGCAGCAGATCTTGGTGCAGCCACAGCAAAGGCAGCAGCAGCAGTTCCAGCAAAAACAGTAGAAAAACTGTCAACAGTTCATGCATCTTACCTATTGGCCCAGGATGACTGAGACCTGTAGTTAGGGTGACCAGATGTCCCAATATTATCGGGACAGTCCCGATTTTAGGGGATTTGCCCATGTCCTGACCTTATATCAGTCGGGACGCCCTTTGTCCCGATATCGGGGACCATCCGGACCTCGTCACCGCAGCCACCCGCAGCCACGGCGCCGCCACTCAGCGCTTCCTGGGGCAGCTCCCAGCACCCGCCTGCCGGCAGGAGTGCTGCAGAGGCAGGGCTTGCAGGCGCCCGGGCTTGCAGAGAGCCTTCCGCCCTCCTCCCCCTCCCGACTTTAGGAGCCAGAGGGACCAGCCTGCCGGATGCTTTCCGGGATGGGAGCTGCCCCAGGTGAGCACCGCCGGGACTCCCCACCTCGCCCCCTGGCAGGTCCCTCTGGCTCTTAGGGTGGGGGGGGGCTCTGCGTGCTGCCAGTGCCTTCAAGCCCCACTCCACGGCTCCAGCAACTCCCATTGGTGCTTTTCCCGGCCAATGGGAGCCACGGAGCTCGCGCTTGTGGCGGGCGCAGCACATGGAGAGTCTGGAGACTCCCCTCACTGCTCTCACCCTAGGAGCCAGAGACCTCCCAGCAGGGCTGGTGAGTGCGGCCAGGGAAGGGGGCAGGGTGTGATGGAGTGAGTGTCTGGGAGGTGTGTGTGGGGCGCTGGGCTGTGAGGGTGTGAAGGGCGCTGGGCAGTGGGGGAGGTTTGTGTGTTTTGGGGTGCTAGACAGTGGGGGCCTGTTGGGGGGTGCTGGGCAGTGGGGGAGATCTGTGTGTGTCAGGGCACTGGGCAGTGCGGGTCTCTGTGGGGCATTGTGTAGTTGTGGTGGTGGGGCTGTGGGGAAGGGCACTGGGAGGGAGGAGGGAGGGGAAATCTGTGTATTGGGAAACTAGCGAGTGGGGGGGTTCTGTGTGGGGTGCTGGGCAGCTGTGGTGGGGCTGTGGGCAGGGGGGCGCTGGGCGAGGTGTGTGTGTGTGCACAGTACTGTGCATTTGTGGTGGAAGGGTTGTAGGGGGGCTCTGGGTATAGTGGTCCAGGGGGCGCTGGCAGGAGAGCTGTGTGGTGCAGCATGGGCCAATCCCCAACAGGAAGGGGCATGCTGATAACACAGGATCAGGCAGACCAGTGTGCCTCTGGCTCCGGTCAGGGCTGTGCACCTGTATCTGTCTTTCTTCCTCTCCCCCTCCCCACTCACCCAATGTGTCCTGATATTTCACTCTGGTCATTCCACCTGTAGTCAGTGTGATGCTGTGGTTACCTATGGGGAAGAAGGTCTCTTTACTAAGATGGAGACAGAAGATGACCTTGAGGTCTTCTTAGAAACCTTTGATCAGATGGACCTGGGAGGTTTAGCCCACCAAGATAGCTCCCTATCTAACAGCAGAATACCAGGCTGCACATCGTGCTCCAGCCATGACTGCAGGAAAAGACTATGGGGCACTCAAAGCCACCACACTGGATCGACAGGGGCTCAGCAAAGAAAATTACCTCCAGCAATTCAAATGGGAACCGTTTACCTCAGGCTACCGGCCTACGACATAGCCCAGCAGCTCCAGGATTTTTGCTCTCATTGAAACCAGAGACACACAATTCAATGGAAATCATCAAACTGGTGACCTTAGAACAGTTCTTCTGGATCCTCCTGACAGGGTTCAAGGAGTGGGTCTGTCACTACCAGGTGATTTGCCTAGAGCAGGCAGCATATTTTATGGAAACCGTTCTAGAAGCAGAATTAGACTGTGAACCAACAGAAAAACTTGAGAAACCAGAGTTCACTGTATCTGGGCCAAAGAGGGGTGGATGTGGGCTACAAGACTCCCTCCAGGAAGGGTCTGACCAGGCCATGGATTATATCTGTGGTCCCGCAAGAGACTAAGACCCACAACAACCCCTGTAGCAGACTATCTATGACAAGAGAGGGGTCGGCAGCAGAGGGGTCCTCTAATTTGTTTCACCTAGGGACAGGAAGGCCCTGGGGGCAAAGACTGCACCCATATGCAGTGCAAATATGCCCATACCTGTGACTCAGAAGCTCAATTGGATATCCTCGGCCTGAAAGGATATTAAATAAGTTGTCCCAGTTATTAATGAAGGAAACAAGGTGTTGGATCTAGTGGATTTGGGTTAGGGACAGACATATATGCAAGATGAAAAAGGGTGTAGGGGAGCTGCCTTTATGAGGATGTCCGATGCTACCCTACAATCAAGCTTAGTTGGTCCTAGGAGGCCAGGAGGTCAAAATGACTGTGGAAATGGCCTTGCACCTAGTTTACCCAGTGGGACTGAGCCAAGACTGGGGCCACGTAGCCGGTGTTTTGAGGGCAGCTGTTAAGGCAGAACCAGAACCCACCCTCAGCACCCAGGAGGAGGATAAGCTAGAAGAAGTTTTTCCCTCTTCCAATCTCACACTGTTGGCTTCCTAGCTGAAGTCACACTAGGAACAGCATCAAGACAGGTGGAAGGCACTCAGGGTCCAAGGGATACCTGGGAATTAAATCAGAAAAGGGTAGTGGCATGCACTGCAACATGGATTTCTCTGTGGCATGCCCACCAGAATGGGCTCCCCATAGCCCAGCCCCCTGAGGAAGACATGCCAACCTTAGCCAGGGGGCCTATTTAATCCAAAGTCAGAGAGAGGACCCAGCATTCAGCCCATTGTCTGCCTACGGCAAATGGGGTATTGGGTGACCCTGCCCAGGCCTCCCAGTATCCCATTTTGAACTGAAAGGTAACTTCTTGGTGAGGGTGCTCTGAGACAACACACCAGAGCCCACCAAACCCAGTCCTGGTTTCCAAACTCTACCAGAACCAGGTGTTAAATTGGCCCATAATATACCATGCTTCCACCAATTAGGAGTGAAGAAAACTCAGGAGTGTGTTCTTGTTTGATTATTGTGTGTCCTGTTCAGAGTGCCAGTTGGTGGGCCTGAGGCCTGCCCGCAGGGCTCCCTTAGACTCTCTCTGTCTAGTGGGCACCCCATTCAAGTGGATTAGGGTAGACCTCGTAGGACTCCTAGAGCCAAGTGGAAGTGAGTGCCGATTTATGCTAGTGATTGTAGAATATGCCACTTGGTATCTGGCCTTATGCTCTGCGTCAGCACATTCTGTAATAATCAATGTGTAAGCACTTGGAGGATAACAGGGTTATAAGAAATAGCTAGCATAGATTTGTCAAGAACAAATCATGCCAAACCAACCTAATTTCCTTCTTCGACCGGTTTATTGGCCTAGAGGATAGGGAGGAAGCAGTAGATTTTTAGTAAGGCTTTTGACCCAGTCCCACTAGGGAAATGTGGTCTAGATGAAATTACTATAAGGTGGGTACAAAACTGATTGACAGATCATATTCAAAGAGCAGTTATCAATGGTTCACTGTCAAACAGGGAGGGCATATCTAGTGGGGTTCCACAGGGGTCAGTCTTGGGTCCAGTATTGGTCAATATTTTCATTAATGACTTGGATAATGGAGTGACTAGTATGCTTATAAAATTTGTTGATGATGCCAAGCTGGGATGGGTTGCAAGCACATTGGAGGACAGGTTTAGAATTTAAAATGATCTTGACAAATTAGAGAATTGGTCTGTAAATCAACAAGCTGAAATTCAATAAAGACAAATGCAATGTACTACACCAGGGATCGGCAACCTTTGGCACGCAGCCCGCCAGGGTAAGCCCCCTGGTGGGGCGGGACAGTTTGTTTACCTGCCGCGTCCGCAGGTTCGGCCGATTGCAGCTCCCACTGGCCGCAGTTCGCCGTTCCAGGCCAATGGGGGCTGCGGGAAGCAGCACAGGCTGAGGGGTGTGCTGGCCATGTGGATCATAAATTGAATGAGTCAACTGTGTGATGCAGTTGCAAAAAAGGCTAATATCATTCTGGGGTATATTAACAGGAGTGTTGTATGTAAGACTTTGGAGGTAACTGTCCCACTCTACTCAGTACTAGTGAGGCCTCAACTGGAGTACTGTATCCAATTCTGGGTGCCACACTTTAGGAAAGATGTGGATAAACTGGAGAGAGTCCAGAGGAGAGCAACAAAAATGATAAAAGATTTAGAAAACCTGATCTATGAGGACAAGTTAAAAACACTGGTCATGTTTAGTTTTGAGAAGAGAAAACGGGGGTTGGGGGGAGCTGATAAATCTTTAAAGGTGTTAAGGGCTTCTTATAAAGAGGACTGAAATCAATTGTTTGTTCTCTATGTCCACTGAAAGTCGGACAAGAAGTAATGGGCTTAATCTGGACAGCATCAAGTGGTTGAGTCTGATGCTTCCCAGCTATGGGATATAACTCAGGGCCCCAGGTCCACGAAGGAGTCAGGGACCCGGAGAGGGCTAGGAGTACATGGTCCTGTGGTTGCAGCAGAAGTCTGGGGTGGAGAAGGGCCTGACTATTCAGCTACTGGAGGCCATAACCTAGGTTGGAATCTAAACTGTCACTAGATGTTATTGTTCCACATTTCCATTTTTGTGTGTTGAAGAATAAACAGGCCCTGAGGTAAGGGCTACAAACTGAACTGGGCGTGGCCAATTGTTTGTCTCATCAGGTCCACCAGTCTACAGAGTGCTGTGCACCAGATTCTTCAATGATCAGATAAGAGATGCTGTTGGACCTTACCGATGGTCTCACCTGCTCACTATCCTGAGCTCAATTAGCTATTTGCTTGACAGGTGACTGCCACAATCCCAGTCATAGGGGCTGGAGCTAGGAGTGCTGGGGGTACTGCTGCACCTCCTGGCTTAAAGTGGTTTCCGTTATATACAGGGTTTATAGGTTGGTTCAATAGCTCTCAGGACCCCCACTATACAAATTGTTCCAGCACCCCGATCCCAGTTACCTCACCTAGAGAATTAGCCTATAAAGACTGTTTTTAAAAATAAAAATAATATTAAAGAACACTAATTAAACAGACTGCTAAAATATAAGACTACAGATAGAATGTCAAAGCAGATGAAATGGGGGAATATAGTGTGTGTGTGTGTGTGTGCCTGGTTGTGGTTAGCTAATAGGGGAAGACTCACTCTCACTTTCTACCCTGGGTCCCATAAATTCTGATGGTGTCTCTGCTGCTTAAGAATCATAACAGGTGGTAATACAGGTCTGGTTAGTTAGTGTTGTTTTATCTTTGTAAATTCATATTAGCTCTAGTCTCAATATCACATGGTCACTTTCCGCCCGCTTATTTTTATCAAGATAATGAAATAGGTCACTCTATAGCTCACAGTTAACTTTTTTTTTCTTTTTTCATTTTTCTTAATGGATCATGCAGATTGTTACTTCAGATCACCAGATTTGGTGTATTAAAGCACCTAGAGCCAAGGATAGGCATCTTTTGTTGTTATTTAAATCTAAATAAATTAATAAACTCACTTCTACAACTGGGTCAATTATTCATGTCAGTTACATTTTTGTTTCATATATAATTTGTTATTAGGGTGATTGTGAGAATGTTCCACTGCAAACCTTTGCAGATTTTTCACATCTTGAGATGCCTTGGTTTCATTGGTTAGTACTGGTTCTGGTTACACAACTGGCTACCATATGTGGTGAGGAGTGATAGTGGAAGCCATTTTGACTCCCCTCCCCAGAAGTGAGCTCTGTTTATGTTCTGAGACAATAATGGGGCTGGGGGAACTATTATCTGTCACTGAGAGTGATTCTGCAGTGCTCCAGTGGGGGGTGGGATGGGGAGGACTACTTAGCATGCACAAAGACCGTTCACACTTTTATGGAGGCAGTGACCCTTTCTTGTCCCTCAAAGATACTGGAGTGAAGGGAATAGTTCATCCACAAAAGACACTGGACAGGATGGGTAACAGGCCATCAGTCATCTGCAAGAGGATAACTCTAGGTATGGTTGGAAAGTGATTGTGTGAGTATACAGGACTGAATGGCATGGCAGGTACTCCATAGGTTCAGATTGACTGGATAAGCAATCAAACTTTGAACTTTCTCAGATTTCCCCAGCTCTGTGTATATATATGTAATTTGGCCATGTTGATGCTGGTTTACTACATGCCTTTAAATGCAGTTTGATTATTGTTGGTTAAATCCATGACTATGAGTCTGGTTAGCTGTGTGCTTTAACATGCAGTCTGCCTATGTTAAGGCTTAGGTTTGCAATTTTTTTATTTTATTTACCTTGGAGTGGTAGAGCCAGATACTCAGCTGGAGTAAATTTCCATAGCTCCATTAGTATAAGGGGCCATAACAGTACAGAGTGCTTCTGGTACATCATGTGGAAACTGGCTGGCTTTATTCACTGCCACGTCATAACAATAACAACAGTAACTATTCTTTCAACCTCTAAAGCACTTCCCTTGCACTGATCATCCAAAATCCTTATATACACTTCTATGTCTCCTCAGCTGGCACGAGGTGGACCCATTACAGATCCCCATTCCAAAATCTGGAGATGGAGCCAGCATGCATAAATCCTTGACCCCTTCAGTTCCCACTTGACTGGCCTGGATTCTTTCCTTCCCCTCCCCAAGATGGGTATGTGGAGGAAACTTACCATGTAAGGCTCTCCCCATGCTGCCATCTGAATAAGAAGGTCAGCAGCGTCCATGGCACAATCTGAGCTCTGGCAGAGGCCACTTTGCAGGCTGGGGGGAAGGAATGTATTGGCCAGGAGTGCAGCCAGAGGGGGCATCTATTATCCTCGTTCTGGGCCTGTGGAGATTCTTCAAAAAAAGATAAAATTTCCCTCTCTGCATTATCTCTTCTAACGATCCCTTCCACCAACGGGCTGCCATGGCCTGGGGGAAACCTGGGTAGCAAAGCTTCAGTGCAGCTTTGTAGCCAGGTTGAAGGTGCTGCCAGAAAGCAAACCTAGCGCAGATGCACCTGACCTCAACTGATGGATCCCCCCGTGGTTGGCCTAGGATTTGCATGGATCCCTGTAGATCTGCCAGGGTTTAGGGGTGGCCTTCATAAGCTTTTTCCACAGGGTGGATAATGTGAGAGGATCTTTAAGATGGCCTTCCCTAGACCACCCTCCCACATCATTTTCTGATAGAGGATGATGATTATATATCTGAAAATATATGTGTGTGTATTCTGTGATGACTTGCGTTCCCCATGCTAATTCTTCATGGCTTCAGCCGGTCATCCACAAGGTCAGTAAGGGATTTTTTTTAATCTCCCACAAGTGTATTCTGGAGGGGGTTTTTGTGTTTCCTTCCTCTGAAATGTCAGGGATGGCAGTGACTGAAGATGGGACACTGGGATGGGGTGGGCCAGGGCTTTGAGGTGGCATTGAGCATTCTCTCTTGGGTGCTTGGCTGACTGGTTCTTGCTCACATGCTCACAGTCTAACTGATTGTGTGGGATCAGGAAGGAATTTCCCCCACATCCAATTGGCAATTTCCCCCACATCCAATTGGGGGTTCTACCTTCCTCTACAGCATGGAGTGTGGGTCACTTGCCAGGAATATCTGTGTATATTTTACTTAGTCAATTCCCTGCCATTGCTGGGGCCTCAGGCATTGGTGCAGCTCAGTCCCTCCTATTCTCTGTCTGTGGTACATAATAGTCTAGTTTCCTGAGGGCTGTAATACTTTGGTCTAATTTTGGTTATTGGGTTTGATGTGTGGTGGTGGTGACCTGTGATAAAAGGGAGGTCAGACTAGATGATCTGGTGGTCCCTTCTGAGCTTAAACTCTGACCTTATATGTCTTCTCTCTCCAAGTCATTGTAAAAGATGGCTGCTCTAGTAATTTTTCGAGAAATTGCAAATTCATGCAATTTGGAGCTAGAATTGACTTCTAATAGCTGAACTGTAATTTTTTTTTTTTTTAAATAGGCATGGCGGGGCTTCCAATTTTCATGGAAAATGAAATATGAGACTCAAACAGCTTTAAATTATAATGAAAAATTTCATAATTTTTCAGAAGAAATTGGTCATTAATATTGACCAACCTCATTTCATAACCTTACTTATTATATAAGATAGTCATCTGGTGGCAACAACTTCAAGTCATTATTGATCTGGGCTATATTTAAAGCTGTGATCTAAATGTGGAAAATTTTGTCCCAGCTCCTTAACAAATCCAGGAGCCATCCAGTTCCCTTTTTGTTTTTAATCTATTTCTTTTTCTTTGTATCATCATATAGTATTAAGGGGATACCTTCTGAGTTGTCAGCTCATTCTCCCAATTTTTTAAAAATGTCATTCACAATACATCCAAACAATCATCACAACAGAGATATTATTGGTGGTACATCTTACCCAGCACCCCTCTCCACTTTTTTAAATCAAAACAATTGTGTACCATGTCAACTTTTTCTGGCTACTTTTTCATTCCAGTAAGTTGTGAGAAGCAAACACTGGACAAAGTTGATCAGACTGAACTGTCCTTGTGCCAAATCAAAAGGCAACTCCTTTTTTGAACAATAAACTCAGTTGTAAAGTTACAGGATGAAGCTGCTCAGAAAGCTAGTATTCTTTAGAAAGCTATTGAACACTGACTAGTTGGCTGTGCCAAAAACATAGATATTTTAGAAGTAACTGTGGGGAGCAACTCTCCTCCCTGTCCCTTGTAATTTATGATAGGAAGGGAAGAGCTAGAAAATGAAAACTTCTTATAAAACTGATAAAGGAAAAAGTTCAGCTCAGACAAGCATTGCAGATATGGAATAAAAGGGGCCAAATATCATCTTGTTTCTAACAATAAATAAGTCACTGCCAGTTTGGCACTGTTGATATCAAATTTTAGATAAAATGTGAGACTGACAGCAGATTTTTTTAATGAAGGTTATTTCTTGAGTTATCTGATTATAACTTCACTGCAGTTACACGTGCTTTTTCTTCGTAACATGTCATATTATTCTATTTTTACCAGCAAGTGTTTGTTCAGGAATTTATTCCAGTAGTTAATGTTCATATGCCCTCCATCACACTGGTGAAGGAAATAACATTTTAAATACTCTGATTCATAGGTTCTCATGGAGACAGACCTCTTTAAAGTTAAACCAGACAAGGAAGGAGCTTTGTGCATTGTTGGATTATTAGAAAATGGTCAAGGGAGTATTTATCAATTAACTTTATCAAATCTCACTAAGCAGCAGCACTGAGAAATTCAATAAACTGCTGCTTTACTTTAAAATGAACATGTACAAAATAGTTTTCAATCAAATACGCAATAGGAGACATTTTCCTAAGCATTAGTTATTTTAGGGTCACATCCCGGCAGCTTAAAAATTTCATTTTTTGAGCTTGCTACTTTATAATTTAGATAGCACATAAGAATTTGTCCCTGAGAGATTATTTGTTGTTGGTAGAATTAGGCGATGCTACTAAAATTCCAAGAATATAACATTTTAGTGAAGCCTAAAGTCTGAAGGAGTTGCTAAATCTTGAGAATTTTTGAAACAGGAATAGCTACATTGTAGCTGTAAACAATGCTACCGTGTAAACATTAAAGCACCTGAAAAATAAAGTTGCATTAATAAATTTAATTACTGGAATATTCTTAACAATTCTGTTTGAGTAATTTCACTAAGGTTTAACATGCTATTGGAATTCTTTTAAGACTGGATTTTGGCTCTTGTTGCCAGAGGCTCACTTGTGATGGGGAGGGGAGAAAAGCAATAGTGGCAAAGTTGTATCATAAGGATGGTGCACCAGGCATGCTCCCCCTGCCTGGCTGTCACACAATTCCCCCTAGTGGTCCTTTTGTGACAGCCTGCCTCTACACCACCCCTACACAGGCCAGTGGCTAAAAGCTTCAAATGAGTTCTAGTCCTGGACCAAAAGAGGAGCGCCTATATTGTTCCTTTTCCCTTCTCCTGTCTTCTTTGTTATCTGTTTTTTGTCTCTGTGTTTGGTTAGGGAAACTGACCAGCTTTGTAAGAAAGGGCTTGTCTACATGGGAAGTTAGTGCGCAGTAAGCTAGGATGAGAATTTACAGTGCACTAGCTACTCCACAATAATTCTGTGCAGCTGCTCTTACTGTGCACTCAAGTGTACTAAGTTAAACCGCACGAGAGCACTTTTAGTGTTCAGTTGGAGTGGTCACAAGGGGAGTTAGTTTGGAGTAGCTAGTGTGCTATACATTCTGTGTGGTTATGAAGAAGCCAGTCTCAGAAAATATGCCATTCCATGAGAAGGTGGCTTGTGAATTTCATAATTTCTCTGAATTGTATGTAATGTGGAAAGAATGGGACTTCGATGCTTTTTGTTGCCCATAGAAGTGGGGCCACTAAGCCAAGACCTGGTCCACACTAACCCCCCACTTCGAACTAAGGTACGCAAATTCAGCTACGTTAATAACGTAGCTGAATTCGAAGTACCTTAGTTCGAACTTACCGCGGGTCCAGACGCGGCAGACAGGCTCCCCCGTCGATGCTGCGTACTCCTCTCACCGAGCTGGAGTACCAGTGTCGATGGCGCGCACTTCCGGGATCGATTTATCGCGTCGAGACAAGACGCGATAAATCGATCCCAGAAGATTGATTGCTTACCACCAGACCCGGAGGTAAGTGTAGACCTACTTTGCTTTTGCAGAAATGATAAAGCAATTGTGTATAATTAGCTGTAGCTATTGCTTACCCCAGATGACCAGTACACATGACAACCACTTTGCCTGTCAAAAACATCAAGGCAGTATGAAATGTGGTATGGGGGGTGCTTGTTGTTGTTTTTTGCTTATGTGTTACCTGAATAATTTTTTTGGTAACTGTCCACGATTTGCTTTGGACAATTCTAGATATTTCTCAGGAAAAATTCAATAAAGCCCATTAGAACTGCTGTCTACTCCCCAGTATCAAATGGGGTAGCAGAAGGATTTGTGCAGATGCTTGAAAGAACATTAGAAAAAAATGAAAGTAGATTCTTGTGTTGCAAATTCTGTTAGGTCTTCTCCACAGTCTGCCCTCCTGAAGACTGCAATAGGGATGTTTTTAAGTGTAAATTATGATTGACTGTGGGTGTGATTTATTTAGACCAGATTTAGCAAAGGAACTGGATGAACACAATACAAAATAAGAATCTACAATATATATATACCTCTGAGTATTTTTGCCTGCACCAGAAGGATTTGGTATGAAATTACAGGAGAAGAAGAAAATAGGAAAAAGTATTTTCAGGAAGGTATTGGGAGCACTGATATAGCTGGTTGAAGTAATAGGGGCTATAATGAAGAAATATATTGACCAGCTGTTATCAGACAAAGGCTCAGGAAGAGAAACGTGTGCTGAAATTAAAGCTGAATGCCATGCAGTTACTGGGAAGGAAAATGATTATGCTTTTTATTGGCCTGAAGGGGACGTAAATGAAAATGTTACCATAGAATGTGAATCTTTTCATACAAATGAAGAACTGAGAGAGAGCAAGTGCCACATGCCTTTTCTGACAAGCACCTTCAGCCACAATGTAAATACAAACGTTCATAAAATTAAACATATTTAAAAACATTTAGGAACAAGAATGTGGTGCAAGTAGCTGTGTCACTTATGGGGATGTCATAATATGACAGTAATGGATGCATAAGAACCTAGCCCCTGATTCACGAAAAAGTATGTGCTTAAATTAAACGTTTTAAATTCCATTGACTTCAATAGAAATTAAACAAGTATGTGATTAACATTAGGCACATAAGTGCTTTCCTGATGTGGAGCTTTAGATAGGTAATCTTATTTTCTGTCAATCTTTAAATCTCTAGGAATCCATTATCTGCAAAAGCAGCTGCCATTATGCAAGGCAGAGTCAATACAGTATTTTACAGAAGAGACACACACTGTGCTCCCTTGTAGAGCTTATTTGTGTGTCTCTACATTTTGTTTCCTGACCCAATTTAAAGGTAGTTCATGCTGAAAGTACAGTCTTGGTCTTCTCGTTGTGTACTGAAAATAGGACAAGAAACTATTCTTTTGATCATGAAATGATAGCTAATCATCATCACAAGTGATGGACAATACAACCAAATTCCACTCTTCGTGGTTATGTAATTGTGATTGGTTTTTTTTTTAAGACTGTTTTAAAAATTTGCTTCTTGTCCTACCTTCAGTGGACATGGAGAACAACTAATCATCATCCTCTTTATAACAGCCCTTAACGTTCTTGATGTATGTTATCAGGTCTCCTGTGTCTTTTTTTTTCTCTCAATTCTAAACTTGCCCAGTGTTTTTAACCTTTCCTCATTGGTTGTGTTTTCTAAACTTTTTATCATACTGAGATTCTATAATAGTTGAGCAGTGGATTAAGCTTCCAAGGAAGATTATAGAATTGCTATTACTGGAAGCTTTTAAAAACAGGCTTTTAAGAACACCTGTCAGGGATGGTCTAGGTGTATGAGGAGACACTATAGAGAATGATGGAGCACTGCCTGTGAGACACTCACAGCTAACCCAGTACCAGCATCTTCCAGAATCTGTTTAGGTCATGGCATATCCAGAAGTGCTGATTTGTGGGTGAAGTTCCCAGTCACCCCAGTTTTAGCATTTCACAGCAGGTGGCACTGTGGGAATGGGGCAACAACCCTAGCTTTGTGGGGAGTTTCTATCTCATCTAGACCCAACTTCTTTGAAGAGGAATTGCTCCAGGATGCTCTTCATTGATTTTCCCCACACACCCCCTCTTCCCTAGGGATAACTCTTATGGAAGGCTTAACCTGGACCTGATGGAAGTGAGAGGCTTGGAGAGTTTTGACAGGCTATGGAAATCTGTCCATCCCCTGTCACTCAGAGCTGAACCTCCACTTCCCCATAATGTAGGGATATACTGAAAGGATGTCCGCTGAAAGAATTACAAGGAGAAGGTGAGGAAAAGGACATGGAGTAACACTGCATCCTTGCCAAAAAATGTACGTCCAAAATGCTTTCAGAAAAGGCTGTCTCCTTTGGGACAGCCAGGGGAAGAATTAAGATGCAGGGGAGAAAAGAGACTTTTTCTCCTGAGATAGGAAATGAGATGGCAAGCCAATGAGTAAGAAGGAGAGCAGGAGACTGTTTCAGATATCAGAAGCTGCAGAAAAGAAGGCTCTGTTTTGGTTATATGGATTACTTATGTGGTTACTTTTGCAGCTTATGGCTGGTACCTCACTTTTCAAGGTTCTTTCTCATGGTCTCAGGCATGTTTTCTCACTAACCACACATGACATTAAAATCTTCTTACTTAATCTCAGTGTGCAAGAAATTGTAAAATGCCAATCTTTGATATCTGAAAAAAATGGTAACATGTTACCATTAGAACATTCCCATCTTAGGGCTTGTCTAAATGGGAAGTTATTCTAGTGGTCCACACTTTTCACTATTAGTGACTTCTCCTTGGTGTGTTATTTTCTGTACTGGTGTGACAGCATTTCAGTTCTGAACACAGCTACTACATGGTATCTTGTTGAAGAAACACTTCTCAGGTTGATGTGATATTTCCAAGCAATAGAAACCTATAGTAATCAGAACAGTTAGTGTGGTACAGGATGTAGTGAAACATGTTATCTCTTCTGCATGTGGACTAGGCCCTCCTTCCTGCACATGGCAAATTAGCAGAGATGCTTCCTTGAATCACAGAGCATTTTCCTTTGTGTGTCCAAATAATAAGAATGTGACTGCAGCGCATGTAGACATACTCAAGCTAGCTTTGATCTAGTTCAGCAGTTCTCAAACTATGGGAAGAGCCTCCCCAGGGAGGACCGGGAATATATCAAGGGAGGCATGAGCTGTGTTTATTTTTTTTTGTTTGTTTTTAAGAATTCTGGCTGTCAGCCCTGCATTGCTGGGGTTCATGCAGAAGGGTTGTGCACACCTGCGAGGCAGGGATAAAGGGGATAGCTGAAGCCTGCCACCCAGGCTCAGGCTCTCCTTCCCCAACTCCCAATCCCTCACCAGGAGGCAGCCTGGGGTCTCCTCCTCCTGCTCCCTTTATCCCTCACTTGGAGGTGGTGGGGCTCCAGCTGTCAGCAGCAGCGCCGAAATAAGGGTGTGACAATGAGGCACTATCACTTTTCACATTGTCTCCTTTACTTCTGTGCTGCTGGCACAGCACTGCCTTCAGAGCTGGGTGCCCAGCCAGCAGCCATCGCTCTCCGTTCTGCCTTCAGAGCTGGGTGGCGATATGTGTACTTGGGGAATGGGAGGGGGCAAATGACTACAGACACAAAGAAGAGGCAGCAATCAAATAAGTTTGAGAACTACTGATCTAGCTAGCTCAAGTAACAATAGCAGTGAAGCTGCAGCAGCACAGGTTAGCTGCTCGAATACATATAACTGCCTAGGAATTCAGAGGCTTTCTCCCTCTGCTTGGTATCTTAGGTTTCATCTAGCACACTTGCTTTTGGTACTGTAATGGTGCGTCTTCACCTCAAGTAGCACCCCTATGTATCAGGTTGCAATGTTGCCAGGGTCCTCATCTCTGGCACACGCTAGTCCAGATGGTCACTTCCTTGGCCCTGCAATGAAGTGTCTGTCTCTGGTTCTTCTGTGGCTTGACCTTCTGGCCAAGTCACATAAAAGTTCACTCTCCTTCCACATAAAATAGGTCCAACTGGAAAGTCCTAAACTAATAGTTCTTCCACCCCTCTCAGGCTCTTTGCTTCTTGACTCTTCTTCTGGCCCCGGCAGAGCTTCTCTTATCTTGGTTCCTACCCAGTAGGATTTCCCCCTGCATCCCTTTCTCAGGGACTCTGGCAGCTTCCCTTAGGGATCTCCCTGCTCCTTGTAAGTCTTATCTCAGGGCTCCCCAATAGTAGCCTACTCTGCTCTCTGAGGGTCTCTTCTGTTCCCCTTCTGCAACACTAGCTCCAGGACTGTCTCCCTAGTCACCTGGCAATTCTATTAAGTTCTCTATGTTGTCTCTAATCACTACATTGTTACTTTTCGCACCAGTGTTAGAAATACTGCTTTCCCTCCCACACACACACTTTTTTCAATATTCTTTGAGTGAAAGTATTGGTAGTCTCTGAACATAACCTTAAAACACTTCATCATTTTAATTAAACTACACACCTTCCATATTTCCCTAGGTTGCCATTTTACATTTTCTATTATTATATTTACTACTTTGCTGTCTCATAACTCTTTGTAGCATTTCAACAATGCCGTCCTTTTCACTGATTTTCTTGGTTTTACCTTATACAAATAGCACAGTGTGTATTTTCACTCTAGATCAAGGAAAATAACAAACAATAAAAGATCAAATATAAAATCTCTGTGAAAGAGAAAAGGTTGTCCCTTAGTCTAATCCTATATTTTGAATCCCCTCACAGCCCAATCCCCAAGCAGGTAGACAGGCAGACTTCTTGCATTTAAAGGTACAGGACGCGGGGGAGGGGGGGAATCATAGCTGCATACAGTTCAAGTATTATTTATTAATTTAGGCCTCGATTCAGCAAAGCACTTAAGGAAGTGCTTAATCTTAAACACTTCAATGAAACACTCACTTGCTTACAGAGGCATAATAGCTTAACTGATTCACTAAATCAAGGTCTTAATTAGCATGCTCTTTACCCCTTCTTCTACTTAATGAAAATATTTAATAAGACCAAATCAAATACAGATTATTGCAGTATTCTACGTACAGTCTAAGAAATGAAGTGATATATGAAGATTTGGGGAAAAGGGAAAATGTCTAATATATAACTTTTATATATATACCCATGTATACAATAAAACTGGCCAAGAACAACCATTCATGGGAGTTAGCAAAAGTGGTCTCTTATGAGAGGTGGTCTCTCTTCAAAGTTCTGCTGTAAAATTAGCACTTTCACAATGTACAGAAAGGCTACTATTGTTACTGATGTTTCATGTTTAATTTTGACTGCCTTTTAAATGAACATTATTTACAGCATACAATACAGTACTGTAATGCATTTAAAATCTCTTGATGTTTATTAATACTGTACAGTATTGAAATTAAAGACTTGTAATTCTTCAGGTTACTGAGATACATAATTTTTGTTCAAAAAATGTCATCAATTCTTTTGTGTCAAAAATGATTGTTTTCAATATTTTAGGTTTTTTTTCTCTCTTTTATCCCTTTTTTCCTCCTTCTTCTTTCCCCATTTTTTACAGTTTGCCACTGGATCGGGTGAGGGGCAATGGGAAAAAAAGAAGGGGAAAAAATGAGAACCCAGAAAACTGAAATTAAAAAAAAAAAAAAGAAAAAAGCCTGTTATTCATTTTCTAATTTTGTAGGGTTTTTTTAAAAAAAAAGTGAGAATTCCTGATTTGGATAAAAACAATATTTTTAAACAAAATGTACTTTACTCAAAAAGTTTCCTCAACTCTACTATCTAATAATCCAGCTAGCTAGCTAACCCCATCACCACCACGTCTCAGTCTTTGCATTCCTCCAGAATATATGAGGGAGTGCCAGAATGGGAAAATATTCTGAAATACCTTGTAGCTTTTGTACAAGTATATAAACAGAAGTCCATATATGCAAGTCACTTGGAATTCATTTGACACCAGGCAGTTTATATTACAGTATATTTAAACATATTTCATTCTCATAAAAACGGGGAAAAGACCATGGAATTGAAGAAATAGACCACGAATCCGAGGAAACTGATGGTACTTATAATTTGATAGCTATCAGGAGGCTGCCAACAGCTAGTGATTACTCTTATCATGTATGCTGCTTAAAAAGGGTAAGAGAGATGAGGCCTAATTAGGCCCCAGTTACATACATGAATCATGATTGATTCCAATGATGGTCTGTGTATGAGAGAGAGTAGAATTTGTCACTTCATAAATGCAATGTCTGACTAATCAATGGTACATCGTATGAAGTCTTCAATTTTTATTTTATTTTATTTATTTTTTTTGGCCAATTCTAATTTAGTACAGTAGCTATTATCACCATTCTCCAGAGAGGTTAAATGACTTGCCCAAGGTCACACAGGAAAGCCTGGGGCAGAGCTAGAATCTCTTGATTCCAAGCCCTGTTCTTTAAATACAAAACCATCTGAGACATAGGTTTTGGGATCTCTCAATCACTTGTATTTCATAGTAAGGGAAAGAGGGTAAAAAAGATTTATACTGAGAAAAATACAATTTCCCCTCTCTTGAGGGGTCAATATCCAAACAGGATACAGTTGGAGAAGGTGAACTCCCACCTATAGCCAAGCACAATGGACACTGCAATCAGAACTCAATCACCTTGACAGAGAAAAATCAAAATAATCTTTGAAATGCTGGACACGGAGCCAGAAAAGTGGGGGGACCTTGAAAGGGGGATGTTATTGGAACAAGGAGGCCAAAAATCATTCTGAGTGAACAGAGACTTTTCATTTCTCCAAAATGTGAAACTGGGCCTAGCGGAAATGCTGATATGATAATCAACTCTAACAGCTGGGAGGTGACCTGGAACAATGGCTTGAAGAGCCGGCCCTAGAGGGACAGAGATCTCTGAGACAGAGAGAGAGACAGTCTCGGGTTGTCCTGATAAAAAGGGGGTCAGTAAACGGACATTGATTTCAAAAGATGTAAGGTTTTCTTTTCTCTACATTTATAGCCTTTTCTATATGGGAAAGTTATATTGGTCTAAGGCATGAATTTAAACCAATATAGTACTGCTGGTATAACATCCTGTATGGACATTCTTATTCTGGAATGAATGTCCTTTTCAGTTTAGTTTATGTCACTTGGAAAAACTAAAGCAAAAAAAGCTTTTCTTTACTGGAATACGTATATCCACACAAGGAAAAGGGTGTGTATGTAGTGCTGGTATAGATATACTGGGAGTTAGGTGCCTAGATGCTTTTGAAAAATCCCATATATATATAGATAGAGAGATCAATCGATCTTGCTCTCTATCTCATATAGCTGGAAGGGACCCTGAAAGGTCATCAAGTCCAGCCCACTGCCTTCACTAGGAGGACCAAGTACTGATTTTGCCCTAGATGCCTAAGTGGCCCCCTCAAAGACTGAGCTCATAACGGTGGGTTTAGCAGACCAATGCTCAAACCACTGAGCTATCCCTCCCCCCACTAGGTGCCTGTCAGCTTCTTTAGGCATCTAAACACAGTATTTGCACCAATCAAGTAAGCCCGCCAATAACACATGAAATCATGGCAGCAATAAAAAGCCTTCTGAACAGAAAAGCACTAGGTTGTGATGGACTACCGACTGAATTGTTTAAAAGCATAGAGAATGAAGGCTTTAAAGCCCTGTCAGAAGTAATGAAGAATATATTTGAGGCCAGGGAATTGCCAGAAGATTTTACAACCTCACTGTGTATCCAAATCCCCAAAAATACAATCCACAGTGGTGTTCAAGACTTTAGAAAAATCAGCCTAGTATCTCATGCTCCTAAGCTATTTTTGCATGTAGTTAAAGACCAAATACAATGAAAGATTGATAAAGAAATAAGCGAACAACAATCTGGCTTCAAACACAGAAAGGGCACAATAAACATCATTATGAACTTAAAGCTCATATTAGAAAGATCAATTGAAATGCAGAAAACAATATACTTGTGTTTCATTGTCAAATGCTTTTTGGAAGTCCATCTATCACTACAAATTGTGTAATATATTAATATCTGGAGGGACTGATGGATATGAACTCCAAGTAGTAAAATAATTATACAGGAATTACAGGGTGATTATAATCGGAGATGAAAATGAAAATCTAATAGAGATCAAGAGAAGATGAGACAAGGTTGTATAATGTTACTGACTTTATTCAACATTTATAGTGAATGTTTAATTTAATTAATCAAAGAAACAGAAAAAGGTATTAAGATGAATGGGAAATATGTGAATAACATTTGCTATACAAATGACAGTGCTGTTGGCTGACTCAGAAGAAGGGCTGATGGAATTAGTGGAGATTACATATGAAAATAATCTAGCGTTGCATGTGGACAATACAAAAACTATGGTGGTATGCAAGAATCCTTGGAAAACATACAAGAGTTCAGTGAGCAACACAACTGTATAGCAAATGAGGAATTACTGCTACTTAGAAACATCACGATAGAAGATGGAAGATTTGATGCTGACTTCAGCACCAGAATAGCAAAAGTGAAATATACTTTGGAAGAATAAACATCTGATGAGAAGGGACAAAAATCTGAAGACTAAATTCCAGCTCTTAAAAACTTACATTTGGTCTGTGTTAAATTATGGCTGTGAAGCATGGACATTCAAAATAATCAATAATAAAATTACAATCCTTAAAATTATAGTCTTATAAAAATTCTGAAAATATCATGAATAGATAAGTAACCAATGAAAAAGTATTGAAAACTATTGGAACTTAGTGAATGCTAGTTAGAGATCTTATGAAAAGAGATTTCATTTGCAGGGCCCATTTTAAGAGGCTCAACAGGCAGTGCATATTTACATGCACTGGAAGGAAAAGTTGATAGCAGAATAACGAGGCAGAAAAAGATGTGGTATCTTGGATGGACCAAAAGGACTATTCATCCACAAAGAGATTAATGGAGGATCATACTGAACTGGCAACCATGCAAACCTCCATTAATGGAGTTGCTACATAGGAAGATATTTGCATTTTTAAAATATCATTATAATAAACCTAAAGTAAATGTTACTATCACTATCTTCCTCTCAATGTAGCAATCATTAATAGAAATGGCTGATTTCCTATAAGCACCACGGCAGAGGTGAGTCTTGAGGGGGGATTTGGAGGAAGAGAGGATAGTGGCCCTCTGGATCAATTCAGGGAGGGCACTCTATGCATGTGGGGCAGCATGGGATAAAGCACAGACATTTGTGTCAGAAGCTAACAACTGAGCAAATGAGGCTGGCATTGTTGGTGGAGGAGAGAATGTCAGGCTGCTGCAATAAAAGACAAGAGGTCAAGCATGGAGTGGGGAAGTTGTGAGAGGCCTTGAAGGGGAGGACAAATAACATTATATTGATACAATGGAATGGAGGAGCCAGTGGAAGAATTTGGGGAGGAGAGGGTGATGTGATCAGAATGACAGGCAAGGAAGATGATCTTAGCAATTTTGTGCTGAATGGACTAAAGGATCATAGAATCATATGACTGGAAGGGACCTGGAGAGGTCATCTAGTCCAGTCCCCTGCACTCATGGCAGGACTAAGTATTATCTAGACCATCCCTGACAGGTGTTTGGAGTTTTTTAAGAGCAGGTTAGACAATGATGGAGATTCCACAACCTCCTTAGGCAATTTATTCCTATGCTTAACCAGCCTGACAGGAAATTTTTCCTAATGTTCAACCTAAACCACCCTTGCTGCAATTTAAGCCCATTGCTTCTTGTCCTATCCTCCGAAGTTAAGGAGAACAATTTTTCTCCCTCCTTCTGTTAACAACCTTTTATGTACTTGAATGGATGCTAGGTAGAGGGTTCTCCCAGGCTTATAAACCTTATTGATAGGGTAGTGTCAGATCATCTTCCTCATCTATGTCAGTGCCAGCCTGCCTCTCCTCCTCTTCCTCACCTGCCTTACTATATAGAAAGGAATCACATCTGTATCTACAGTGCAACAGGTGTACTGTGCAGCAGCCCCCAGCAAAGACAAAAATAACCACTCAAAAACATCCTCGGCCCTTCTTGGCTTTCCGCTAGAAGGACGTTCAGTCCCCACCCAGCAGAGTTCAAAAGCACAGATAAATTCCAACTTTCTTTGTCTCTCACCCAGCCCCTCTTTCTGTCTGTCTCTCCTTTGCTTGTCTCTCTGTCCATCCCATGATATCCTGCATATTTGTTGGTTTTAACCAATGTGGAATAGTGTCTCTGGAGCTGCTGCGTTTGTCTGAGGCAGAACACTGGTAATGTGAGTGGAGTGTTTTTTCATTTGCACCTATTGTTAGTTGTGCCTTAGGCATAACCAGAGCAGCAGCACCTGTTTGGGTATTAGACCCAGCTTTGGGCTTTTGGAAGTGCAGATGAACAGCCTGCCCCTCTGTTCCCCATACCTACCTGGGCACTCAGACATTTAGGGCAATTTATATTCCTTTGTGGAAAATGCCCAAACCTCCTTTTAGCTAACCAAACTATTGGTGCATAATCTTTGGGAAAAAATTGCCCGAAACTTGTTCTCCCCACCTCCCTCCACCTCCAAAAATCCAATTTGTCTGGTAAAATCTATTCTTTTAAAACTCACGCTGATTATTGCTCATGGTTCTATTCCCCTCTAGTAATTTAGGCTACACCTGCTAGCTAAGCTGCAAAGAGCTTCTGTCTGATGATTCATTCACTCATCTTTGCATATCCCAGCACTGCAGGCAAACTCCTTAGTGGTCTCTTTCAAAACTTGACTTAATACCTTAGCTCTGCAATCATACATTTGGAGCTGGCAGTGAGCTTCTTCACTAACTTTATGCCTGTGGCTTTCTTTCAGTGTAATATATAAGTTTAACTGTTTTTAATTATGAATTTCAAACCTAGTTGCATTCGTTGTCTCTAATATCTCTGGACCTTGCACTTTGCTTATCCAAGGATAATGTTAAACTTGAATTTTCAAATTAGACTGAATTCCCTAGAAATTGGACTCTGCACTTAGTATTTTGTTCTTCTTGGATTTGAGGACAGTAGTAATGCATCTGTCATACACCCGCCTTGATCTTTCAGGGCCTGATCCAAAGCCAATGAAAGTCTTTACAATTGACTTCACTGGACTTTGGATTAGGCCTTTAGCAATACGGCTAACATCCCTTTCCATCCCTACAAATCTGGCCGTCCAGCTCTGCAAAGATAAAGCACAATCTGCAATTCAAAATCCATTTTTGATTAATAGTCAATCTTCAGTCACAGTTTTTGCAAGCGTTCACACTAATACAGCTCATTCATAAGAATATTCACAGAAAAGAACACAAAAAAGGGCCAGAACACAGTGAGACTTCACAATGCAAGATTCAGTGGTTAGCATGCCCCAAACCCTGTTATGAACTCTGGTAGAAAAAATGCTTGGAGTAGTGAGGAGGCATTCCTCAGCCATCACTAGTGCTGAGTATAAAAAAAGCAAAGTACGTTATTTTATTAGGAACATTTTCTGTATAACTGGCTACTGCAACTCATGGTATCATAAAAGATTGCTTCTCTGTTTAACTTTAATCGTTATTTGAGGGACTGTCTGCCTGTATGGCCTTTATGATTTTAATCATGAATAAATGTGGTATCATTCCTGTCGGCTATAATAAAGGATTTTTTTTTTATTTTGTCAAGATCCTTTTCTTTTCTGGGTCTGCCATCTGCAGAAGACTCTTCTACGGCTCTCCCCATAGCTCTGAAAATATTTATTTGCATTTGAATGTAGATGCAGGTAGATTCTGGCAGGCAGCTGCAGAGCTCTTCTCAAGCAGCCATCTGCTTTGAAGTCCTCCCAGAAGCCCCTGATGTACTTCCTTGAGTAATGTCTGCTTGCATTGCCTTATTGCTTTCAATAAATAGATAACTTTGAGTGGTAACATCTTCCCTTTTGGAGAAAAGGGAACAAAGAATAGCAAAACACTAAATGAAGTGAAAAGAACAAGGAGTACTTGTGGCACCTTAGAGACTAACAAATTTATTTGGGCATAAGCTTTCATGGGCTAAAACCTACTTCATCGGACGCATGCAGTGGAAAATACAGTAGGAAGTATATACACAGAGAACATGAAAAAATGGGTGTTGCCATACCAACTCTACCGAGACTAATCAATTAAGGTGGGCTATTATCAGCAGGAGAAAAAAAACCTTTGTAGTGATAATCAGGATGGCCCATTTCAAACAGTTGACAAGAAGTTGTGAGTAACAATAGGGGGGAAAATAGCATGGAGAAATAGTTTTTACTTTGTGTAATGACCCACTGCATGCATCCGATGAAGTGGGTTTTAGCCCACGAAAGCTTATGCCCAAATAAATTTGTTAGTCTCTAAGGTGCCACAAGTACTCCTCGTTCTTTTTGCTGATACAGACTAACACAGCTACCACTCTAAATGAAGTGCGGGCATCTGGTGCCTTCTAGCAGGGCCGGCTCCAGGAACCAGGCACCCAAGCACATGCTTGGGGCGGCACCTGGTAAGGGGCGGTGGGGGAGCGCGGTGCGGCATTCCGCGGGGGGGGGGGGCTCCCCCCCCCCCCCCCCACCCGGGCTCCCCCCCCCCCCGCCCCCCCCCCGGGGCCCCCCCCCACCCCCCGGAAGCCCCGCCCCGCCCCCCCCCCCCCCCCNCAGCAAAAAAGCTAGAGCCGGCCCTGCCTTCTAGGCCTGCAAACTGCAGAGAAGAATTAAAAAGAGGGGAGATCATTTAAGGAAAAGAGGATGGGGATCTTGTGACAATACGTGGAATCTGGATGTACAGCTAATGGATTCTGTTTGACATTGAGATCTCTTTATATGTCTCTGTCAGACTCCATTTTGGATATGGGGGTTCTTTACCTTCTCTGTTGTCCTGCTACCTTTGTTAGACTGGAATTCTAGACATTGTTGGCAAAGGACTAACATTAGAGAATCATCGACTTAGGTGCTCTCCCATTAAAATGGAATTGCTCTAAACAACTGGCTGGCTCTTATCTAGGAGAACTGGTTTATGAGGAGAGAGGTCACCTAGCAATAAAGTCACCTGATCAGAATCTGGGATCACCTGAAGAGGCTGAGTCAGGAGACAGCTAAGGGTTTGAAAGGTTATAAAAGGGGGAAGACTGAGAGAGCCAAACAGGAGGTTTTCGGCAGAAGGGAATGGACTGGCCAAGGGTCAGAGAAAGCAAGCTGGAGGGAGAAGGCTCCATGTATCAGAACAGAAGCCAGGCACTGCAGCAGAAGGACTCAGGATGGTCCCAGAGGACCCTGACCCCAGCTCAAAAATGCTTAGGAGTGCTGACAAACTTGAGACAGGGTAGGGTTGTTATGCATGTAGGGTTTCTTATTTTTGTATAGATTTTTCTCTCACACACGTGCAATTAAGTAAAGAGCAATGTTTTTAGATTCCTGTGCAGTGTCTGTTTATGAGTTGCTACACTATTCATAAAAAGAACAGGAGTACTTGTGGCACCTTAGAGACTAACAAATTTATTAGAGCATAAGCTTTCGTGGGCTACAACCCACTTCTTCGGATGCATATAGAGTGAAACATATACAGACTAACATGGCTGCTACCCTGAAACCTGTACACTATTCATGTGTCTCTTGAAGAAGTAAACTATAGATTCAGAATATTCACATGGCTGAAGTTCTGGGAGAGGATGCATTTAAGCTACAAGGGGAGTCTGAGTGGTCACCACTAGTCCCTGGGACTGGACCATGGGCCAGGTGGTTACAGCTCCCAGGAGGGGTTGCTAGATGGAAGGTCTGCACTCCTTAAGTGTGTGTAGGGATCTCATTGCGGCAGTAGCAGTGCCTGGACTTTGTTCAGACTCTGGAGGATTAAAACGCCTGGGTTTTCAGCAACTAGATCCCCTCACAGCAATCTGGTGAATAGTCAAGAGGGGTGTTTGACTGGACCTGAGGCAGGTATGGGGCTCCTGAGCAGAAGCAAGAGACTGTTCCAGTGAGCACTGTATTGGGGGCTGCTGTTGGTCCAGGGCCCTGAAGACAATACCACATTAGATGCATGGGACATCAGCCAAAACACTAACTGAAGTGGTTGAGATCGTTGACTTAAAGGCCTGCATATTTCACTGGGGATTTAGGAGAATAGGAAAGCTAAGGGATGGAAGAGGGGAGTCTAAGCAAAACTAACCCAGTACATGATTATTCCTAGCACCATTCATTTGGATTCAGCTCTGGTAGGGTATTGGCATTTGCGGCAGCTACTTTCCCAAAACTCCTTCAAAGTTTAAAACTCAGTAACTCAGATAACAAAGTAAAACTCTGTCACAGGCATACAGCAGGTTACAGGTGGCAATAGCTATCCCAGCAGCTGACAAGCTGCAGCTTAGTTCCTTCTCAGTATCTCCTAGGAGAGCAAAGGGAAGAGTTCATTTGGGCGTTGATCTTCTTGTCAGCTTCAATTACTTATAGCCATCTGTGTCCTCAAATTTAGGTCTTGTCTATAGTGGAATTCAGCCACTGATTTGCACCATTGCAAACCCCAAGTGTAGACATAACACACTGATGCAGTTTAACCTATCAGGGTAATCAAGACATACTGGTATCTACACTTGGGATTTGCACTGAGGCAGCTACATCAGTGGTAGAAATCCCAGTGTGGGAAAGGCCTAATCCAGCTTGATTATTAACATTCCTGGACAGCCTAGATCTACCCCTAATCCCATCACAGTATAGACTCAGGAGTTATAGGTTTCAGTAGAAATAAATTATTTTAGCAGTAAACAAAACATACTTGAGAAGTCTTCCACCAGCTTCTAAGTTTATCTTGCTCTCCTGAACCAAACCCCTATTCTGCATACTAATGTCAGGCTGTGGTCTACCAGAAGTAACTCAGACAGTTTTAAGATGCATAGCTAGGATACTAATACAGATATTCACATTGTGTCTTAGGACATTTAATTTTTATGTAGCACTGAAGATATGTGGGTAAGGAGCAGCCACCTCTGATCACTCTCACAATAGCACTTACATTTTGGAAGAGAGCACAGAGTACAGGTTTTAGAAACCATGACCTCCTCAGTGCTTGAGAGATTTTGCTACACAAAAGACTAGAAATAAATTAAACTAGACTAGCCAGTGGAAAAATCCCATAGTGACAGGGGAATTTGCTATGATGACTTTGTCCACAAAAATGAAAGGCCAATAACATTTTCTACAGGCTATTTATGAGAGAGATTGTTCAAATTAGAATAGTATCTTTTCCAAGGTCACTTATTCGCGGTACAATAAACAGGAAGACATGCTAGTGGCTGACTCCACTCCAGTAATCAAAGGAAGTCACCATGGTAGCACTGTCTGAGTTTGGAATAAAGGTCACATGTTTGGTCTCAGTCAATTGTGGCACAATATGCACACAGGGTTCACAATTGCCACCTAGTGGCTGCTAATAAATACATGACAGTGATAAAGTTGCTTCAATAATAGAGACAGAATCTGAGGCATGTGACCGGCTGCCACTGAATGAACTAATGAGTCAAAACATCAACTGGTATCAATCAGAAAAGCGCGAGTAAATTCAATAGAGCGACACCCATTTTAATCAGCTGAGCATGTGGCCTGATATTTTTTTTTAACATTACCCCCTCTAATCTTCACAAAGCCCTTGTGAAGTAGGGATGAATGTAAGTCAAACTCTCCCCATTTTACAGTTGGTGACACTGATATACAGAGAGTTTAATTAACTTATCCAATGAGTCAATAAAAGAGTGAGGATGAAAATTCTAGAGCACCTGATTATTAGTCCTATGCTTAGTTCATTAGACTAAGGCTCCCGTAGTATGTAGGGTAGGTTGGGTAGGTTTTCTGTATGAAGATAGTGGGGTTTGGTGAATTTCCAAAAGTGTAGTTGGCTAGTTTCAGACAAGGTGACAGATTAATACTCCATCAAGAGATTTCACTGGACAGTTTATCTTATTCTGGTAGAAATCTTGTTCCAGAAACACTGGGCTTTAATACAGTCCTATATACACTGTAAAAATGTATCTTGATGATATGGCACTTACTTACCATATGGTGCATATTAAGAATTCTTGCTGGAGTCCAATATACTTTATGAAGTATTTTGGCTCACATAGCCTATGACCTCAGACCAAAGAGGCTTTCAAAATATTATGAATTATTTCCTAATGTGGCTGGGAAAGTCCCTATGTGATAGTAATGTTGAGACCCATATTTGAGTTATTTAATTTGTATGTACTAGAGAAAGAATGGTTGGATTTAAATAACAATATTATGTTTCCATATGAGCATAAAAAGGGGTGCATTTATCTATATTTCTTTATCGGTTTCAAAGATTCCTGCTTTGTATTCTGAATAACATTCTAGAGGGTAGACAACATTGTTAGAGTATTAATTTTAGCAATCAAATGCCAGGATAAGTTTTAAAATGATTATTTACTCCCTCGGGAGGCAGCCTGCCCATCTTCTCTTTTAAATCCTTTTTTTACAATTCCTGATAGCCTGGATTCAGAAGGATATAGCAAAGGACACAGAACCTGCTGAAACTTTATGAACCCAGAAATGTATTCTCTGTGATCAACAACAACAACAACAACAACAAAACCTCTCCAAGGGCTGAGCAATTCATATGGCTTTTACCATCTGGCACACAGTCCTTAAACCCAAGTGGTATCTCCTTTATGGACACTAATACACAAAACCCATATGCCACAGGCTCTCAGAGGCAACCTCTTTAAGTTGTGGGAAGTGCTTTGCATTAAAACAATGCAAGACTTTATATGAAGAGAAACCAATCATGACATTTGAGAAGGGAAAAGTTACATTACCTTCAAAAACACCACTGTACAGATGCCTGTCACTTAGACAGCTTTTAGTTACAGAGCCATTGTCACGGAGCCACAGGATCAGTGCTATGCCCCCAGCCATCAGAGGCACGTAATGAAGGCTGAGGGAGGCTTAGCCTCCACAAAGTTCATGTCACTGTGGGGGCAGTGGCGGATTTGGGGCCCCTGGAAAAATCTCCTCCCGCCACATCCCCAGGACTGGAGGAACTCCTGCTCCCCACTGTAGCCCCGGCACCACATTGTGGGGAGAGAGGTTTCCAGTCTTGGAGGCTGCAATGGGGGATGGGGCCTCAGGGGGAAAGAAGCAAAGTGGAGGCAGAATGGGGGCGGGGCCGCAGTGGAAGGGGCAGAATGGGGTGGGGCCATGGGCAGGGCCACAGGCAGAAGGGGCAGAATGGGGGAAAAGCTCTGGGCTCAGAGCTCCACCCATGGCCAAGAGCTCTACCGCAATCCCAGCTGAGGCTGAGAGTATGGCCCTGGCTGAGGCCGAGCTCTCAGCTCTGCCTTCCCCAAAGGCCCCAACTGAGCTCTCAGACCCCCCACCCCAGCTGGGGCCATGCGGGGGTGTGTGTGCTGAGAGCAGCGAGTGGGGGCATGGCTTTGGCCAGAAGGGGCCTGTATATTTTGCTGACCCTCATTTTTGCAAAAAAGTAGGGGGTCAAGATGAGAAAATGGCCAGTCCTGATCTATTTTTTCACATCTATTTTTATGCTAATTATGGGTATTTAGGGACATCTAATAGACTTTGACTTTTTTCTTTCCTTTTCACATATAGAAGTACTTCTGCTCAGGTAGGCTTGTACTTCATATATCCATCTATCTATGTACCACAGTCATTACCATGATATTCTAGATATGCTTGGTCCTGCCACAGCAGCAGGGGATGGATTAGATGTCTTCTCGAGGTTCCATCCAGTCCTACATATCTATGATACAGAATCTGAGTACCCAGATGTCAGGGAGCAGACCCAGCCACAGTAATAGCGACCAGGACAGCAGTAATCAAGAAGAAAGGGCTGCAGTTTCAAAGAATGGCAGCCTAAAGACCAATGGGAAGAGAGGAGCACCTATGTTTTCCCCAAATAAGATGAGATACAGAGGCTACGAACCCCCTAGCCTCAGACATGGGAGACACAGCTAAGAGGAGGAAGTAGTATCTATGCCCCTCCTCTGGAAATGCATGACAGCTCACCCAGTGGAAAACTTACACACACAAAAACGTTAGTGGGCTAAGGGGGTGGTGAACCAATGTGTAGTGGGAGGTGTTGTACTGACATTGTAGGGGAGTTCAGCTGATTGATTATAAGGAGGTTGATCCTACATGCTTAGCTCCTTGTTTCTCCCACTATTGTCTCAATTGCTGCCGGGGGGGCCCACCTTCATAGACTCAAATATTGTAATGCGACAAGGGATCATTAGATCATCTAGAGTGACCTATTGTATCATGCAGGCCATACAATTTCATCCAATTCCTGTTTATATGTCCATTTGTACTCCATTTTCAGCAGCCCTTTGATCTACTGCTTGGAGAATGGGGAGAGAAAACAAGGTTTGCATTGTGTCTCACCCACTCCACTCCCAGCTCTCTCAGGAGAGAATACACCACCCCCTTATTTGAACTGGAGAAGAGATAGATATGCTGAGGATGAATACATACAAGCTGTGTACTTCAGAACACAGATTCTCCCCCAGTCTCTGCTATGTGTGGCAGTAGAAGAGAATATCTCCCAAGTCAACTCCAAAAGACTGGCCCAGATATTTTGGGGTCACAGAGATGTTCTTTTCTGCCCTCGCTGGTGATCTTTGGTTTCCTACACTTTGAAGCACCAGCACTCTCTTCACCTGCTGCATCTATAATCAGTTTCACCCATACTGTGATTGTTAAACCTACATGAGGGTACAGGGCTTCTAATTGTAAAAAGAAAGGAAAATAATAGGTTCAGTTAAGTGACCTTAAACTAATATGTACGTACGTATGTGTGTGTGAGAGAGAGAGACACAAAGAGAGAGAAAAGATGATGCATATCATCTGAAATCTCTCCCTAGCACAAATCCATCTAGGTAACAGCAGCTCTATCCTCTCTCTCAAGGCCACAATGATTGCAACAACATAAACAGAAGCAACCCAGATATGTGGAACCAAAGACAGTACAAAAGGAAGGACAGACAGCAAGAGAGAGAGCACCTTTCCCTACACAACAAGCAGCACCATCTAGTGGCAATAATTGACAAATTTTCCCAATGTATATACACTCACCACTTACATTACTCATTTATAGCACTCTTGCTAGATCTTTAGGATATCTGGAGCTGCTAAGATTGTTTTAACATTTTTTCATTTGGCAAGTTAAACATATTTTTTTAATTGGAAAGCACTGGCATGTGTACAGTTCCAGTTTATCACAACAGCAATAATGGCATAGGATAAGTGCATTTCTTGTAATTTAATTGTTGTACTAACAGAATATTAGTATTATTTATTATTTGTATTACCATAGTGTCTTGGAGCCCTACTCATGAACCGGGACCCCATTAGGCTTGACACTGTGGAGACAGAACAAGAAGATGGTCCTTGCCCCAAAGATCATTTAATCTAAGTATAAAACAAGAGACAACACATGGATAAAGACAGGCCAACTAGGGAGTATAAGGAAACAAAGAGATAATATTGGTCAGCATGATAAGCAGTGATCTCAGCACACAAATGGCCTAACCATTGTCAAGTTTTTGTAGGCATCTTAGCAAAGGAGAGATTTTTTCGAAGGGATTTGAAGGTGCATAATGAGGTAGCTTTGCAGATGTTTACGGGGCGCAATACAAAAGTGTGTGGAACGGCATGAGAGAAAGTGTGAAAGTGCTTGCTGAAAATTTAACAAGTGGATGATGGAGGCTAGCATCATGGGCCACTCAGATGCAAGAGTCAACATCTTCATAGTGAATCAGGGATGATGGGAATAATGAAGGTAGGTTGTGAAGAGCCTTGAAAGTCAAGAAAAGGACTTGATGTTTGATGAGATAGAGATGAGGGAGCCAATGAAGGGATGCAAGAAAAGGGGTGCCATGGTCCAAGTCACTGGCTAAGAAAATGATCTTTTCATCAGCATTCTGAATGGATATGAGTGTGGCAAGATTGCATTTGTCAAGGACAGAGAAAAGGATGTTGCAGTAATTGAGATGTGAAATGATGAGAGCCTGGACAAGGATTTTAATTGTGTGGATGGCTAGGCCAGGCCATATCTTAAAGATCTTATGCAGAAAGAATAGGAAAGTTTTAGACATAGCCTGGATGTGAGGAACTAGAGAGGCTCAAGTTGAAGATGTCCACTCTTAGGTAGGGGTGACAGTAAGTTAGGCCACTTACCGGTATGGGTGGGGGGGGGCCCTCCGACCCCGGGAGGGGGCGGGGCCTGGGGGGGAGGGGGGGGGGCTAGGGGGGGTCAGCATTCCCCAACCAACCCTTTCAGGCCACCTGGCCCACGCCGCCGGGGCTCCCGTGTTAATTTAAAGGGCCTGGGGCTCTGGATGCAGCTGCTGTGCTAGCGGCAGCAGCATCCGGAGCCCCGGGCCCTTTTAAATCACCGGCCCCAGGCCAACTGCTTCCTTTGCCCCCCCTGCCTGTCGGAGGCTGCAGGGGCAGGGGGCCAATGGGGCAGGGACATTAAAGAGCTGCAGGGCCCTTTGCCGCAGCAGCATTTTAACGTTGCTGTGCCCCCCCCCCGCCCCCCCGCCAACCGGGGGGGGGCGAGAATGTTAAAGCGCCGCTGCCACAAAGGACCCTCCCTTGCCATGGCAGCGCTTTAACATTACTGCCCATCCTTTCTCCCCCCCCCCCCCACCCCTTAAGCCATTGGCAGCCCTGCCGTTACTGACCCTACCCGACAGGGGAGGCAAAAGGGGCAAGGCCATTAAAGCACTGCTGCTGCAGCACTTTAATATGGGCTGGGTATGGGCCGGTGCGGGTTCTTACCAGTACGGAGTACCGGCCTGTACCGGCTCACTTTCACCCCTGCTCTTAGGTTACAGACCTAAGTGACAGACAGAATGGTGTGGTATCTACAGTGATAAAGAAAAGAGGTAGCAAGGAAGGCTTGGAGGGAAGATTAAGAGCTCAGTTTTAGACATGTTGAGCTTGAGTTGAAGGCTAGACATTAATGAAGAGATATCAGAGAGACTAGTCAAGATTTTAGCTTGGACAGAAGGGGACCGGTCTGGAGTAGAGAGGTAGATCAATGTAGAGACAGTTGTTAATTTGTATTTGTGAATAAGATTACTCAGAGATAAGATGTAGAGGAAAAAAGAGAAGGGGACAAAGGAAAGAGCTCCTCCGAAAGTTGGAGGGGAATTAAGAGGATCCTCCAAAGGACACGCTGAAGGAGCAGTTAGAGAAATAGGAGGAGAACCAGGAGAGGACAGAGTTACAGAAGCTAAGGAAAGACAAGATTTCAAGAAAAAGAGTATGGCTGACAGTATCAAAGGTGGCATAGAGGAGAAGGAGGATGGAGCTTTGGCTAGGAAGAGGTCATTAGAGACTTCAGCAAGAGCAGTTTCAGTGGAGTCGCTTTCTCTAAATTGTACTGAAGTATGATTTGTGATATAAACAAGGAGAAACATACATAAGCAAAATATTGCATGGGGATATGTCAGTTTCATATTGTGATAGTCTCCAATGAAATAAGATGCAGCACCTTGGCAACATGTGTTACTAGAAACAGAGGAAGTGACACAGGAAGCAACAGTTGAATATGACTCTAAAAGTTCATCTTTTGTGTATTGTGTTACCAAAGATTTAAAGGTCAAATACTAATATTCAGGGATAGTGTATTCTGTTCAAGGACACAGTATACTAATAGTCAAGGCTATTGTATAAAGGACCCATTTACAGCTGGTCAAAAAATTTCAATTAAACTTTTTGAAAACAATTTTTAAATGTTTTGCAAATTATTGTTTTCTTACAGAGCTTATATTCAGTTTATGGAGTGGTCAGTACCTTTCAAAAATTAAAAATGTTGATAATTTTTTTATGAAAGATTTGAAATTTTTCACAATTTTTTTCTGCATTTTTCTACCAGGTCTAGCCCTGACTCCAGTGGCTTAAATTTAGGTATGTGTTTAAGTACCTGGCTGAATCAGGGCATATTGTAGCTTTGTCTCAGCTTTCTCTAATCAAAATTGAACTAAAACGTTCAGCTACCACAACCTACTAATACTGTTTTTCCCCTTTTCATTTATTTGCAGGAATAGTGTAACATAATATTCATCTGAAGATTTCAGTTTGCTTCACATGTTCATGGTATTACAAAATCTACCAAGATACCTGAATTTACTATTAGTTCTTTTGGGGCATTTTTTTCAAATAATGATCTGATACATGCTACTGATACAGTGCTAATGAAGAAAGAAAGAAAGAAAGAAAGAATCTAGGGTAATATTGAAAAAAAAATACAACTATTGGATCAAATTTTTTTTAAATGTGCTTTGGCAGACATCCTCTATGAATATTCAGGCAACTGAATTTTATTGACATTAGTGTCTATGGAAAGTGCATTTCAATATTGCATGTTTGAAGGTTTGTAGAAATGGAATTATATGTTTGGAATCTTGCATCAGAAGTGCTTGCATACTCGTCCAACCATGGAACAGAAATAATACCATTTGATTTAAGTGTCCAATCACAACTAAGCAAAACTCATTATATTTTGAATATCGAGTACAGAATACTTGCCACAAACTGTGGGTGACCCATCTATAGAGGGGAAAAAAAACATATTTTTAAATTTGTTGAATATATTCCAGTGGCATACATATACCGGAAACTGTGATCTGCTTGGAGATAAATCTCAAGCAGAAAAAGAGTCTAAGTTTGTCAGATAAATTATTCATTGTGAATTAATTGCTCCTCTCTATGCAGACTCTGGCAGAGAAAGTGCCTATTGAGCCTATTATAGGTTAGATCCCTGGGCTTAAGTGGGAAAGGATTGTCCTTTGAGACTTAATAGATTGTCTTTGATTGTTTTTATCACTACCTCTCTATTCTTTGTTCACTTCTGTCTGTTTTCATTTCCTATCTTCTCTTTTTTTCAAGACCCGAAACTTGTTGCTCACAGTTTTCATTCTCCCTTTCATGTCGACAGATCTTAACCTGCAGAGAGAGTCTGGTATAAGCAACGCTATCTAAGGGAAAAAGGCAAACCAAATCAACAAAGAAGAGTTGATAAAAGCCATCAAGCACTTTTGGAGCACTGTTTTGACTTGAAGCTGTGTAACAGGTCCATAGCTCACCTTTACAAAGTGTTGGCAGATGTCAGTGGAGGATAAATTGCCATGACATAACGATACAAAATAGATTACTCTATGATAGGAATCCATACACTATTGTACTTTAGATTAACACACTTGATCCTGTTATTGACACCTCCACTGTTTACAAATGCATGTGGAATTTAAGCTTTTTTATAAGGGAGTGTTCAGCCCTGAAGTAATTAAATAAATGTTCTGTGAAGCAATGAAATAAATACTCGGAAATGAAGAAAAATACAGAAATGCTTAAACTAAAAAGTTCAAACTTAAATGAAGATGAAACACTAAAGATTGTGCCCAGCCCTGTGAGGGCTCATAAGTGGTGAAGAGAGAGGGGAGGGAATAACAAACCCTGTACAAAGACCAGGCACAATTACAGCCCTAGCATTTCCTTCATCTAAAGAATTGCATGAAGCTAGCTCTATCACAGGTGCGAGACTCTCCAAAGGGGACAGGTAAGAATTGGTCCCTGGTCCTTATTATTATTCAAATGCTAGTACCTAAGAACCAACCAAGAATGGGGCCCCATTGTGCTAGGCACTGTGCAAACACAGAGTAGCAGGTAGCTCCTGCCCTGAAGAATTTACAGTCAAAATAGACCTGACAGACACAGGGTGGGGGAAGGGGTAGAACATATAAGCAGAATGAACAATGTGATGGCAGCAAACATTATGCTAGTTTCACGGATTTGATTTGATTTTTTATGTTTTGGGTGGTGTAATGGGGAGTTGAAACCCCACACTGTGGCAGCCATGAAGGGGTTAATGTGCAGATAGTTACTTCCCCCAGCTGTGACTAAGTGGCTGACCAGCAACAGCAGAGAGAGAAATAAATTAATGGAGATATCCTATCTCCTAGAACTGGAAGGGACCTTGAAAGGTCATCGAGTCCAGCCCCCTGCCTTCACTAGCAGGACCAAGTACTGATTTTGCCCCAGATCCCTAAGTGGCCCCCTCAAGGATTGAACTCACAACCCTGGGTTTAGCAGGCCAATGCTCAAACCACTGAGCAAGAGAGAGGAAGGAGAGAGGAAGGAGTCTCTAGATGAGACCTCCAAGCAGGGCCGGTGCTACCATTTAGGCAAACTAGGCGGTTGCCTAGGGCGCCAAGATTTGGGGGCACCAAAAAGCGGTGCCCCCAATTTTTTTTTACAGCGTTCCTACGCCCCCTCCCCGAGCGCGCGGTCACCGCTCCACTTCTCCCACCTCCCCGGCTTGCAGCGCCAATCAGCTGTTTGGTGCCACAAGCCTGGGAGGGGAGGAGAATTAGAGCGGGGGTGCGTGCTCGGGGAGGAGGCAGAGCAGAGGTGAGCTGGGGTGGGGAGCTGCCATACGGCTCCCCGGGCCAGGGAGGGGTGGGGAGCTGCCGCGGGGGTGCCTCAGGGCGGGGGGGGGCGCTACCGCAGGGCTCCCCACCCCAGCTCATCTCTGCTATGCCCCCTCCCCGAGCACGCCATTGCTGCTCCACTTCTCCCGCCTCCCAGGCTTGTGGCGCCAATCAGTTGGGGCGGCATGCTCGGGGAGGAGGCGGAGCAGAGGTGAACTGGGGGGGGGAGCTGCCACGGGGGGTGCCTCAGGGCGCGGGGGGGCGGGGAGCTGCCACAGGGCTGGGGGGGGGCAGGCAAGGTGGAAGTTTCGCCTAGGGCGCGAAACTTCCTTGCACCGGCCCTGCCTCCAAGGGAATAGAGCTCAGAAAGAGCCACCCAGGTGGCTGGACAAGGCCCAGCTTGCCAGGGAATCTCTGGATACTCTCCATAAACCTGAAGGTAGGATGTGGCACAGGAAAATAGCAGCGAGTTTATGGAAGCAGACCCTAGCTGCTTAATATAGCGTCCCTGGGCTGGAGCCTAGAGGAAAAGAAAGGCCTGGTTTGCCCTCTCTCTCTCTCTCTCTCTATATATATATATATAGACAGACAGACAGAGACACACACACACACCCTCCCTCTGATGCAAAGCAGGACAAGAACTGTTGAGCCCAGGATGTGACTGAAGACCTGGGATAGGGTCACTAGACTCTGCTTTAGTGGACTTATTAGCCTGGAAAGGGTATGTCTACATGACATTTTGGCATGAGCAGGAATGAGCCTCTCAGCCTGGGTTGACAGATGTGGGCTAGCAGGGCCTGTGCTAGCACTTTGAAAATAGCTTTATAGACAGGACTCTGACACTCCAGCCAGAGCCACAGCTTCAAAGCGCTGCCTATACAGCTATTTGAGAGTACTAGTGCAAGGCCCGCACTAGTGTCAGCCCAGGCTGGGAGGCTCTCTTTTGCTCATTCCAACATGCTGTATAGATATAGCCTGCTCTGTGCCTACATTTCCCATCTGTAAAAAGTAGATAAACCTTTCTCCTCCCCCACCTTTATCTGTTTGGTTTATTTCAGTTGTAAGCACGTTGGGGCAAGAACTGTCTTTACCGTGTGTATGTACAGCATCTAGCACAAGAATAATAAACCTGATTCAGAAAGGTACTTGAGCATGTGCTTAATTTTAAGCTTGTAAGTAATCCCATTGAGCAATCTCTGATAGGCTTTGTTCCTGCAAAGACATAGCAATTCTCACAGCATACAAAGATAACCATGTGCATAAGTTTTTGCATGAATTATTTTTAAGGATCCACTTTTTTGAGGAGGGACATGGAGCTAGCTCCCAACTCATCCAGTCTGCTGAATGAGCAGAACAATATGAAAAAGTTTTGTTTACTGTACTCTGACATTCTGAATCAGGACCTAGTCTTAGATCAGTTCTAAAGTAACTTTCCCTAAACTTCAGATGTATTGCCCTTCACGTGTCAATTAGACCTAATTCTGTTATATGGTTAAACATTCTGGACCTGGTAAATCTGCCCTGGGAAGAGTTTTGTATTTATACCCATATACTTACTTAAAACGGCTATATTCTCCACCTCACAAGAAATCTCTAATGTCAGAAGAATGGATCATGATTTTCCTTAGAAGTCTCCAGTACATACCCATCAGTGCTTCCATTACCATTATTGATATATTTTATTTATCTACCAAGATTAGGGTTGCCAACCGTCCATGACTGGCCTGGAGTCTCCAGGAATTAAAGAATAATCTTTACTTAAAGATTGTCATGTGATGAATCCTCCAGGAATTTGTCCAACCAGAGCTGGCACACCTAGCTAAGTTTTACATACATGAACAAAAAAGAGCTTATTATGAGATCTATGCACCCTTGCCCTCAATTAAAAATCTACTATAAAAATCATTACACAAATGAAACCCAAAACAGCAGTACATTATTTATTTATAAACACGCATGTACACACCAGGCAGTGAAAACATAGGCTCATATTGAAATCTCCCCACCTCTCAATGTCTAAATAAGGCCACCTCAGCCCTCCTCAAATGCCTGTAGCATGTCCTGAAGAACAAAAAATATATTTGGGCTATTTTGGACTGAAGGGGAAAATGAATTCTAAAGTGAGGGAACCCTTGCAGAGAACAACCTGGCAGCAACTCTTTCTCTTCTACACAGAGGTGTGAGTGTGTCTGCTGATCTGAACTGGGGCTGTATTTTAAACTTTTCTGTTTCTCCTTTTTTTTAAATGACCATTTTCCCCCCAATAAATGACTGTGAAAACACTTGTTCCACCCAGATTCCCCTAGCTTTTTCATATTCTGAAGCAGATCTGTGCATTTCATATAATAAAATGCAATTTGGCATTTTAATTTCTTGAGAAAATTACCCCTTTTTCCTTTTAATGTGTGGGGGGGGAATAAATTATGCCCATTCGGTGGAGATTTCACACTGCGAATTGAAACAATATGCATTGTTGAGTTTGATTATTATGAAAATGTAATGATTCTTTTCTCATTTAAGTCAATCTTATTTCAGTGGAAGGAAAATATACCCTTCCTCCGTGTAATAAATAGAGAATATGTTCATGAGGTTGTTTGTTTTTTTTAAGGCCCTTTGCCTTCTGATATATTATACTCTTGGTAGGTGGTGAGTCGTTGTGGTCTTTGAATGTTTAAGGGGAGTAACAGTATCTGTCAACATTAAGTTTGACCCCAATACCAGATATGAATATAACTCTCTCACTGAGCAGGCATTAGAAGGTTGTCCTCTCTGGTTCCATCTGAACCATATGTAGGTTAGATTCTTAATAAAAATTCCATGAACTTCTGTTGAAACAAAAATAACAAAACTATATAGTTTGTTACAGTTGCTTCTAAACCAGCTTGACCTTGTTCCATTTTTAGCTTTGTTTTGTTTTTCTGTGAGGCTTCCAATTTGAGCCTATTTTGAAAAGAAATCTATTTGGAGAATCAAATCCTACAGTTCTTACTCAGCCAAAACCTCCACTGAGTTTTGCCTGAGAAAGAGTTAATTAAAGACTGCTGAGTTTTCCCTCTCCACTTGCCCTGTGTCTTGAATGGCTTTTGTTTGTGCCAGTCAGAGACTGTTAGTGAAGAACAGTGAGAATTGAACCAGGGAGATGCTCAAGGAAGTGCTGGGGGGGGGGGGGGAGAAGAGGAGAATTCTATTTTAAAAATCATAAATATATGGATTAACTCCCATGAGTTAATAACTAATAAGTCATACAGATGCAGATTTTTTTTTCCCCCAGCAATACTTAACTTACATTCACACTGAGTCTGTGGTTCCAAACTCCCTCTCATGATCATGGGGGAGGTCCAGGAACAATCTCAATCTAACCTCCCATTTAGGCTGCTAGGTAAGAGATTGAAGTCCAGGACCTCCATGGTTGCATTCTCTGAAATGCTTCCAGTTCCACACACAGGGCCAGCTGGACAGGCAGAACTGCAGGGTCTCAATGCGTGGATGAGATGATAGTGTAGGAAGGAGAGGTTTAGATTTATTAGGAACTGGGGAAACTTTTGGGAAAGGGGGAGCCTATACAGGAAGGATGGGCTCCATCTAAACCAAAATGGAATCAGATTCCTGGTGCTTAAAATTAAAAAGGTCGTAAAGCAGTTTTTAAACTAAGGGCTGGGGGAAAGCTGACAGGTGTGGAGGAGCATGTGGCTTGGACATCCCTTAGGGGAGGATCTATAAATGGAGATTCCCTATGTCCTAATAAGGAGGAGAGGATGGAAGATGATAAAATGCAGGTAGGATCTGATGAGAAACAGTCAAATGAAAAAAGTCCCATTCAATTACATCATGTAATGGCAGGCAGCTAAAAAGTGACACATTTTTAAAGTGCTTATATATCAATGCTAGAAGTCTAAATAATAAGATGGGTGAACTAGAGTGCCTCATATTAAATGAGGATATTGATATAATAGACATCACAGAAACTTGGTGGAATGAGGATAATCAATGGGACACAGTAATACCAGGGTACAAAATATATCGGAAGGACAGAACAGGTCATGCTGGTGGGGGAGTGGCACTATATGTGAAAGAAAGCGTAGAATCAGATGAAGTGAAAATCTTAAATGAATCAAACTGTACTATAGAATCTCTATGGATTCCATGCTTGAATAATAAGAATATAGCAGTAGGGATATATTACAGTTCACCTCACCAGGATGGTGATAGTGAGTGTGAAATGCTCAGGGAGCTTAGAGAGACTATTAAAATAAAAAACTCAATAATAATGGGAGATTTCAACTATCCCCATATTGACTAGGTACATATCTCCTCAGGAAGGGATGCAGAGATAAAGTTTCTTGACACCTTAAATGCCTGCTTCTTGGAGCAGCTAGTCCTGGAACCCACAAGAAGAGAGGCAATTCTTGATTTAGTCCTAAGTGTAGTACAGGCTCAGGTCCACGAGGTGAATATAGCTGGACGTTTGATAATAGTGATCATAATATAATTAAATGTAGCACCACAGGAGCCCAACACTGTAGCATTTAATTTCAGAAAGGGGAACTACACAAAAATGAGGAGGTTAGTTAAACAGAAATTAAAAGGTACAGCACCAAAAGTAAAATCCCTGCAAGCTTCATGGAAACTTTTTAAAGACACCATAATAGCGGCTCAACTTAAATGTATACCCCAAATTTAAAAACATAGTAAAAAACCAGAAACAAAGTAAAAGAAGCAGTAAGAGGCAAAAATGCAGTCTTTAAAAAGTGGAAGTTAAATCCTAACGAGGAAAATAGAAAGGAGCATAAACTCTGGCAAATGAAGTGTAAAAATATAATTAGGAAGGCCAAAAAAGAATTTGAAGAACAGCTAGCCAAAGACTAAAAATGTAATAGCAAAAAAATTGTAAGTACATCGAAAGCAGGAAGCCACTGGACGATTGAGATGATTAAGGAGCACTCAAGGACAATCAGGCCATTGCAGAGAAAATAAATGAATTATTTGCATCGGTCTTCATGGTTGAGGATGTGAGGGAGATTCCCAAACCTGAGTCATTCTTTTTAGGTGACAAATCTGAGGAACTGTCCCAGATTGAAGTGTCATTTGAGGAGGTTTTGGAACAAATTGCTAAACTAAACAGTAATAACTCACCAAGACCAGATGGTATTCATCCAAGAGTTCTGAAGGAACTCAAATGTGAAATTGGAGAACTACTAAGTTTAGTCGGTAACCTATCATTTAAATCAGCTTCTGTACCAAATGACTGGGGGATAGCTAATGTGATGCCAATTTTTAAAAAGGGCTCCAGATGAGACCCCAGCAATTACAGGCTGGTAAGCCCAACTTCAAGTTGGGCACACTGGCTGAAACTATAGTAAAGAACAAAATGATCAGACACATAGATGAACATAGTTTGTTGGGGAATAGTCAGCATGGTTTTTGTAAAGGGAAATCATGCCTCACCAATCTACTAGAATTCTTTGAGGGGGTCAACAAGCACGTGGACAAGGGGAATCCAGTGGATATAGTGTATTTAGATTTTCAGAAAGCCTTTGACAAGGTCCCTCACCAAATGTTCTTAAGCAAGTAAGCAGTCAAGGGATAAGAGGGGAGGTTCTCTCATGGGTTGGTAACTGGTTAAAAGATAGGAAATAAAGGGTAGGAATAAATGGTCAGTTTTCAGAATGGAGAGAGGTAAATAGTGGTGTCCCACAGGGGTCTCTACTGGGCCCAGTCCTATTTAATATATTCATAGATGATCTGGAAAAAAGAGTAAACAGTGAAGTAGCAAAATTTGCAGATGATACAAAACTACTCAAGATAGTTAAGTCCCAGGCAGAATGCAAAGAGCTACAAAAGGATCTCTCAAAACTGGGTGACTGGGCAACAAAATAGCAGATGAAATTCAATGTTGATAAATGCAAAGTAATACACATTGGAAAACATAATCCCAACTATATGGAGGTCTAAATTAGCTGTTACTACTCAAGAAAGAGATCTTGGAGTCACTGTGGATAGTTCTCTGAAAACATCCACTCAATGTGCAGCAGCAGTCAAAAAAGCAAACACAATGTTGGGAATCATTAAGAAAGGGCTAGATAATAAGATAGAAAATATCATATTACCTCTATAGAAATCCATGGTATGCCCAAATCTTGAGTACTGCATGCAGATGTGGTTGCCCCATCTCAAAAAAGATATATTGGACTTTGAAAAGGTTCAGAAAAGGACAACATAAATGATTAGGGGTATGGAATGGCTGCCGTATGAGGAGAGATTAATAAGACTGGGACTTTTCAGCTTGGAAAAGAGACGACTAAGGGGGGATACGATAGAGATCTATAAAATCATGACTGGTATGGAGAAAGTAAATAAGGAAGTGTTATTTACTCCTTCTCAGAACACAAGAACTAGGGGCCACCAAATGAAATTAATAGGCAGCAGGTTTAAAACAAACAAAAGGAAGTATTTTTTCACACAACGCACAGTCAACCTGTGGAACTCCTTGCCAGAGGATATTGTGAAGGCCAAGACTATAACAGGGTTAAAAAAAGAACTAGATAAATTCATGGAGGATAGGTCCATCAATGGCTATTAGCCAGGATGGGCAGGGATGGTGTCCCTAGCCTCTGTTTGCCAGAAGCTGGGAATGGGTGACAGGGGATGGATCACTTGATGATTACCTGTTCTGTTCATTCCCTCTGGGGCACTTAGCATTGGCCACTGTCAGAAGACAGGATACTGGGCTAAATGGACCTTTAGTCTGACCCAGTATGGCCGCTCTTATGTTCTTATGTTCCCATTTGTTATTCCCGCCAAAGGCAATGTAAATACAAATGGTAATAATAAGCATAACCAAACATGTGATCTGTCTGTAGAGTCAGAGCCATCCCTGACCCAGCCCCAAGAGTGGCCCCAGCAGGGGAAGAGGAAGTCCTGTCTCTCACCAACCCAGCTAGGACCAGCAGTTGAAGCCTGGTGTATGGTAGGAGCCCTCAGCCAGGGCACCCCCAACCCTGCCCCTCCTCGGCTCCAGGTCCAGCACCCCAGCACTCGGGGAGTTAAAGGGGCCTTGGACGGTTGTGGGGTGGGGAGGTGACCACGGAAACCCCTCCCCCAACTGCAATGCCCTGGGCAGTTGCCCACAGTGCCCACCTGTAAGGCCGGCCCTGTCGTCCCCGTCCCCCCCAAAGTGAGGACCTGCCCCTCTTTTGGGTTGGGACCCCCAAGGTTACAACACCATGAAATTTCAGATTTAAGTATCTGAAACTGAAATTCACAATTTTTAAAATCCTATGACCATGAAATTGATCAAAATCAACCATACATTTGATAGGGCCCTAATCATAAAACCAGATAAGGGCTAGATTTTGCCTTTGAGGTACAGCCAATAGTAAAGAGGAATACAGTGCAGCCCCATCTCAGGGTAAGCACCAGAAGGCATTGGGTCAGAGGAAGTTGGAATGCCACCCAGAGTTGCCTGCCATGCAGGAGAGTGCAATTGCTGCTACACACAGTTATAGGTGCTACACATTTGGTCCATTTGTCCTGTTCTGCATGCTACTGTGGGATAGGGGCTTGCCTCCTCCCTGCCCCTTCCTCCCCTTCTGCGGTGTTGGGGACTATGCCTGAACTTCCAAGATAGAAAGTTGGGGGATGAGGGAGCAGAAGCTCATGCTTTCGTTATGCGCCATGAAGCCTGTTAGGCTTGGAGGAGGAGCCTTTAAAAGGGCAAGCCATTTCAGAAGGGTTAGCCCTGGGGAGGTGAACAGCTCTTTCCTCACTAGCTCCCAGAAAAAGCACTGTGGAGGATTCACATGAAAACTGGGCCATGGTTCATCAGGTATCTCCTGAAAGGAGGAGGACAGGCACATTTGGAGTATTTGTGCGTTATACCTTTCTTTTGTTACCTTTCTTCTGAGGCCTGTAGAAGGCTCAGAGGCAAAGCACAGTAGGAAGAAGTCCAGGAAAGAAGTAGGAGGTCTGAAGAGGCAGACATTAATCACCTGCTACCACGGTCTTGGGCTGGAACTCAGGGTAGAGGGTGAGATTGGGTTATCAAGGAAAGGTCTGGCGAAGGCCCCCAGACAAGGGCTGTAAGGACTAGAGGGGCTAGAGTTGGGCTGGAGATTTGGCACAAGGCTGACAGACTATTATTGGAGTAGATGCTGCCTTATCCCCAAAGGGGTAAGGCTGAGCATGATCAGCCAGATATACTGAGTCACAAGTTAGAGAGAATCACCAGCAGACCTGAATTGCTAGCCAGCAGAGTGACATAAATGGAAAAACCCTGCAATGCTGTGTCCAGCCACAAGTGGGTCAGGCTGACTGGCAAACCACTGTCACTGGCTTGGCAATTCTCTCTAGAAACACCTACAGGTATATCAATCCAAGCACAGTTAATAGACACATTATTCTGATCCCCTCACCAGGAGTTCATGAGCATTATTCCATATAAAAGCATCTTTTTTAAACAAAAGTTGTTTTTAATTACTTTTTTTTCCATAAAGCATCTTATTTATTTATTTTTTAGATACATTCTCCCTGATCATCTTTCAGGCTACACAGGGACATATAGCTATAATGCTCCCAGGCTGCAGGTTCAGCTTTATCTTACCTCAAACTAAAACATTGGGATACCTACGAAAAATAAAAAATGGCTGTTTACTGTAATGGTTAGTACCTTAGTGCTACAATACCACATGTAGGTTCAAGAATGCTGACTACATTTTCTTCCCTATAAAATAAGATGTGTGGTACAATAGGTTAACATTAAATTTTAAGAGCCTGATTCTTATTTACAGTAAAGCCCTTTATGCTTCTCTGGCAGAGTTAAAGGGTCTTAAAGCTTAAAGTGTAAAATGGTATTAAGGTAGGACACCATTTTAAGAACACCCTACACTGCTGGAGCGTTGTAAAGGCTCTTAGTGTAAAACAAATGTGCATAATTTGTTCATGTAATTACAATGAATGTACATAATTGGGTTAGTTCCATGTTCAAAAAGACAGACATTGATCATTTCCCCACAGAACTATTAAAATTGCATAAGCAGTCAATAATCAAGCATGCTAATTTCATATGTGCAGTTTTAACTGTTTTGAGATATATTTGCAATATTTTATTATAATTAATCTCATAAAGCCCAATCCTGGCATTCAGCTTGCTGTCAGTGACTGAGCTGTGCACTAAAGATCTCAATGCGGGCTAGTGAGGAAGCAATCATCTACAGCCAGACCAAGTAGCTGTGAAATAAACACTCCACAGCTGGAGCTGCAGCCTGCAGCTGCATAGTGGAGGAGGTAGAATAATCTCAGATTTACCAGCCACTCCTGCCCTTGGCTAAATTGGCTGTGTGCGGAGGTACAGCAAATCAGTCCTGGGTAGGACTCTGAATGTGTCTGAGATGTAGAACCCATGCATAGATCCCGTCTTCATATATTTCATGGTGAAAACACATTCGTTCCAAAGGGAAAGATTCTCTAAGGAGAAGTGGGTAGATTTTGCCCCCCTGCTGACCTTGCTCACACTAGTAGTTTCATTTAATCCAGTGAAAATAATAACATGATAAAAACAAGCAGGATGTGGATTCTGTATGTACTGTTCTATTTTGGTGAAGGAAGTACATAGTGTTCTTTTCTTCTGGTTAGATAGCTGTTCAAATGGTATGAGAATGTCAACAAATTAGGGACCGGATCCTGCTCCCTTTGAAATAAATGTTAATATTCCCATTAGGAAAACAGGTGCTAATAACTAGGGAAACAGGTGCTGTCAAAAATATAGCCAAATTAGGAAGAGATTTCTGGACACCACCTACACAGGCATGACAGACCACATAGGATTGATTTCAAACTACTTAGACATTTATGTTGTGGAAACAACATGCATTTGAGGATAGTCTGCAAAGGGATGGATACTCAGTCACAGAATTATGTGAGCTAGTAGAATATACTCTTTAGAGGAATAACCCAATTATTTTCCTTCTATGCAATTTCTTATTGTTTAGCTATCTATCAAAGAAGAATCTGTAAAATAATTTTTTAAGCCTTATTGTGTAGCCAACAAAATAAAGAGGTCCCTGCCAAAAGCATTGCACATTTCAATACCCTTCAAAGGACAATGATTAATGTATCAAATACTGTATTAATCACAAGTAAGCTACATTTTATATTAATTGAAATTGTAAGTCACATTTTGATCATAAGGAAATAGAACACATTTATAATTTCATACAAAAATTATGTTAAAAGAATGGTAAGTTAGCAAAGCCAAGCACCCAGAAGTTAGGAAATGCAAGAACTAAGGTACTTTCGTTTGCTTTCCTTGCGTGTACGCATTAGGATAGCCTTCCTTTACATCATTTAGGAAACTTGTGGCAAACTAAGGGATAGAACCCAGCTGTCCTAGGTCCCACTCCCATACCTTAAACACAATGGAATATCCTTACTCTTGCAACCCTGGAGGAGGGAGGGGGTCTTATAGAGGAAATAATGCGATCATGTAGTTAAAAGATATATCATGAATCATATACACAAGGTAGTCAAATTAAGAATGCATGGACTATTAAGTGCACAGAATTAATATAAATCAGTGGATGATCTGAGGCTAGAAGTGATAGTCTCTGCCTGACTCACAGTATTAATTATTTTTAAAAGTTCAAAAAACTATTGCCAAATTCCTCCCTGAAGTAACTCCACCATAGTCAACAGAGTTATGCCAGGGGTGAGTTTTACCCGCCAGGCTTTATTACTATTTCCTCAACATCAGATTGTGTCCTGTCCTTTTACAGATGCACAGTTGTAGGAGGAGAAAAGCAAGATTTGGTATCATGGACCATTCCCTCCCTTTGTGTGATTCATTTAAGGACCAGGCACAATTGAAGTCCTTGTGATTAGGTGTAGGGTTGCCACCTGTCCAGGTTTTCCTAGAATCTCCCTTTTTTGAGGTAGCTGTCCTGGGAAATCTGTCTTCCTGGGACATTAAAAGACCTGTTTTTTTGTCACTTCCCATTCCTCGGCACTCAGCCCACCTTTCCCTCCAGATTTTCCCTCCATACAAGGGGCTGCTCTTGGTTTGGTCCCCTGGTTAGTTTGTGCCCTGGGGGCAGGAGTGAGCATGGCCTGCTTCTGAATGGGGGAAAAGGGAATGCTGCCTTGGGAGAGGACAGGGCTCAGAAGACCTGGTCTTTCTTCTCAGGCCTGGGTCAAAGAAGGGATGCAGGGAAACTGAGGCCCATCGATGGTTTGGTGTTCTCCCCTTATGTTCCTCTGTTTGTTGCCATTTTAAATGGTAGACCATGTGGATTGAGGAGGGAACAAGCAGCATCGAGTTTCACCAGTCCAGACTGCCCACCCGTTTTGATCTTTTTAAACTCAAAGATGGCAACACTACTCAGGAGAGTGCAGTGAATGCTCCTCTCAATGCTCCAAAAGAAAGCAGCGAGAGGCAAAGCCATGGCCTGCTTCCCTTCTACATTGGCCTGTGGAGCAGGAGTAGTTCATGGAGATAGAATTCTGCTTTTCAAGAAGGGATGTTGCAATACCATACCAATGTAATATATGGCCTGTGTGCTAGAGAGCTCCAGAATGCATTCTGCCTCCCTGAAGCAGAATGCTTCTGGCGTTCCCCCAGAAGCTGTATGGTTTCCTACTCTACTACAGGGCTGTGCCTTAAAGACATAATTGAGCCTTCAGTGATTGTTATTAAAACTCAGGTTATTTCTTGCTCCTATTAAATCAATCTTCTTTTGGTATGTTATCAGAGTTTGAAGATACAAAGACTGATATATGCAATCCTTTAGTTTTCAGATAATATATCATCTTGGGAATTCTTAAGTTAATACTATCATTGACAATTTCTAGAATGTAACATTTTAAATACAGGAATGCTAACATCTTTGGGCACTTATGTATATGAACAACAAGATGTAGGGCCTAATCCAACTCCCAAAAATGTCAAGAGGAGTCTTTCCATTGATTTTAGTGGAAGTTGAATCAGGCCCATTAGGACAGAATGCACCCCTGTATTCACACCCTACACACTCTTGTAATAATCTTTGTACAAAACATGCCTTGTAAGGTATCATTTGAAAACTAATATGTTGCTGGTCAATAATACCATGATGAAATGTATGTAGCAACATTATATGTAAAGTTATGAAAATAGACTGAAATCATGACTGAAGTGTGTTTACCAATCAAATTTAGGAAGTGGGTAAACCTGTTTCTGAAAGACAAGGGACAAGTTGCACTCCTAGCCAGGTGTCATCAAAGCTGATGGGCCATCGTCTATCAAGTGGCCAATCTTTGGCATGGAAGGGCGGGGGGAGAGGGAGGAAGGCAAGAAACAAGACAGATCTGCATTTCAGAATACACAGGTGAAAAGAAACACCAAGGCCTTGGCTACACTGGCGCTGCACAGTGCTGCAACTTGCTGCGCTCAGGGGTTTTAACCCCCCCCCCCCCCCCCCCGAGCGCAGCGAGTACAGCGCTGTAAAGTGTGAGTGTAATCAGAGCCTGCAGTGCTGCACGCTCGCTCGCAGCGCTGCAAGCTATTCCCCTCAGAGAGGCACGACTACACTTGCGCTTCACAGCGCTGCCGCGGCAGCGCTGGGAAGTCCTGAGTGTAGCCAAGGCTAAAGGAACTTCCTCCACCAGACTCCCAGCTGGATGGGACTTTATCTAGAGGTCACTCTCAGGAAAATGCATTTCAAAAGGTGACTATAAAAGTGAGGGCAAAAACAACCCAAGTTATCTCCCCCTACCCATCTCTCTTGTTTCTCGTAAAACAAAAGAAACAGCTGTTGAACTTTGGGATCAGATCCTGGCCTGAGAGTTTGGTCAGCAATGTAATGAAAACATGTTGGAAGGGACATCACCTTGAAGCAAGTCTAATTCGTTAAGTTTAGAAAGCATTTTATCTTTGTTTTTCTTGTAACCATTTCTGATTTTAATGCCTCATTACTTGCACTCACTTAAAATCTCTCTTTCTAGTTAAGGCTGTGAGTTTGTCAAGTGATTTCCGCAGCAGCCGGTGCAGCTGGCTCCAGGGCAGAACCTGTGCCAGTCACACTGGCCACTGTTATGGCAGTCTTGGGTCACTGCCCCCCCTCCCCGCCCCGCAGCAGCCGGAGGAGTTTGGGTGTGGGAGGGGGCTCATCTGCAGGGCCCCACCCCATGCACTTGTGGCACCCCCCGGACTTTCCCCCCAAGCACCTGTGGCCGCACTCACAGTGCCCCCCCGGGCCACTCCCTGAGCAACCCTGCCCCCGCCATGAGCACCCATGGCGTCCCCTGGGCCACCCTCCCACATCCATCCCTGGTCCCCCCATAAACACCTGTAGCACTCCCAAGATTTAGTCAGGGGTATAGTACAAGTCATGGACAGGTCACGGGCTGTGAATTTTTGTTTACTCCCCGTGACCTGTCCATGACTTTTACTAAAAATACCTATGACTAAAACATACCAACAGATCAAGTATATCTGGGCTGTCCAGGAAAGGGCTGGACACTGCAGAGCAAAGGTTTTGGGGGGGAAATCTGTGACTAGGAGTGTGTTGCAGTCAACCTGCATGTAGTAACCAAGGCTGCTGGAAGCCAGAGTGTGGCGGATATTTGCTAACAGGCTGCTAGAGTCAGAGCTGCTGGACCTGGTCTGTTGCTATACCCAGGCACTCAGGGTGTGACCTGCATGATGTCTGGCTGTTTGTGAGGAGCCTAGGTTGGGAATTACAGCAGCAAACATTGTGAGGTACCCCAGGTTGAAGGGCAGGGGTGACACAGCCCCTCACTGGTCTGGACTGCACCCTGGAATGCCATGCCCTAGATAGCATTATCTACCCATGGGCATTTTGTAAAAAAACAGTATTGAAATGTATAAATAGTTATTTTTACAAAACAGTCAAAAGCAGTAGCAGAAAAGATTTTTTTAAATGCCTGGTAGATTAGTTTAGTACAAACAGAAGCATAATGGGAAAACATAAATGAGTGTACCATAAATGCAAGGAATGTTCACATCTTTCACTACTCCAAAAAATATTATATTTTGGAAATAAAATTTTCCATTTTGCCAGTTCTTGCTCAGTCACATTCTGCTTACAGAAGCAGTTTTAATTGAAGTGCATGATGGCCAAACTTATTCTGTTGGATGGAAAAGTAATATATAAGAGGTATGGAATTCCATGACTCTTTTTTTAAAATATCCATTTAAATTACCATGAAAAAAAATTTGGTAGACCTGACTTTCATAGATTCAGGAAAGTTCTACAGAGGCTGTAGTAAATATCTCTACTGAGAAAATACTTCATATCCTCCAGTACTCTGCTATTCCGAGCCCCACACAAGATCATTTTATAGGCTTGAGCCAACATTAGAAGCACAGTTAAGAAATCTTTATTGTCCAGACCATTCCCTGTCTAGGAAAATCCTGCATAGAGAACTAGAAATTCCATGAAATTCCCTCAAGCAGATTATTCTGTATTGTTCCTTTAGAGCAAGGGTGGGCAAACTATGGCCCACGGGCCGCGTCCGGCCTGTAAAACCTTTTAATCTGGCCCTCGAGCTCCATTGCCCCGCTCCGGTGCTCCCGGTGGGAAGCAGGGTCAGGGGCTTGCCCCGATCCGGTGCTCCAGCTGGGGAGTAGGGTCGGGGGCTTGCCCCACTCTGCCTGCCCGGCGCTCCTGGATGTTCAGGACCTGAGTGATAGGCGTGAGGACACGCATGTTATTCCAGCTGCACAACCCAAACGCACCTCATGTGCCATCGTAGCCTGCTAATCATTGGCTTAGATGACTCTGATGTTTTAGTAGTGTTAATTTTCCATTGTTGAGGATAAAACAAAGAGTAGTTGGCCAGGTAGTGCTCACATGGGAGGAGTGTAGCGGGGTGGACACCCACTCCTGCCCGGAAGGGCTTAAGACAGCCCTGGGCGAGGGCTGTTGCAGAGGGAAAACAGCTAATAGGCTGTTTGGGGAAGAAGCCACAACTGGGCCATGCCCCAATCAGGCCTCAGCTGGCCCTATATAGGAGGCTGAGAGCCAGGCGCTCAAGAGACTCCCTCTAGCTTCTGAGAGGGAGGGACCTGGCTGCAGGGACCCGAGCAGAGTACCTGAGTGGAGCAGGGCTGGGGAAAGGCAGAGGAGCTGGGGAGCTCCAGCCTGGAAAGCCCCAGGCTGTGGCCTAGCATTGGGCTAAAACATACTGGGGGTTGCAGAGGGCAGCCCAGGGGTAGGCAAAGGCAGCAGGTCCAAACCCAACCTTGCCAGTGATGAGTAGGCTGATACTGCAGTCTGCCGCAGGGTGTGGGGACTAGACAATGACTGGCAGTAGCCATATACTAAGGCAAGGTGGGGATAGTGGGTGGGGGTTCCCCAAGGAGACCCTAAGACTGAGGGGTGTACTGCCAGGGGGCAGCACCCCAGACAACAGGGCACCGGGTCCGGGAGGGACATGGGGCCAGTGGCAAGATGGATCACCGGCCTGCAGAAGGCGCTCCAAGGCTGTGAGAGCTAATTCCCGGAGGCGCCGCAGGGGTGAGTCCTGCACGCTTACATGGAGATTTCTGAGAGCAGGGGGCTGGTGAATCTCAATGAGTTCCAATTACTGGAAGCTGATGCCCGACAAAGTCAGGCTAGAGAGAAAGGACATGGAAAGGGGGTAAGTTTGCTTTAATTATTGTAATATGTTGTTATGATGGTATATTTATAATAGTAAGTAAGGTTTTATGTTTATTTCCACTAAAATGTATCTTTATTAAATAAAGCTTATTTGAATATCTCTGAATTGTTAATTTTGTGAGCATTCGTGGCCCACCAAACAATTTCCATACCCAGATTTGGCCCTCAGTTCAAAAAGTTTGCCCACCCCTGCTTTAGAGGGTGGAGGGAGCTTGCATCCTCACAGAGTGGGCAAGAGTTACCATTCAAATTGATCTTGGGGAATCTGCCAGAATTCAAGGTCATCTGTGAAGAACTCCTGTGCCTCCATACTTCCCCGGGATCCCCATCTCCCCTTGGTTAATCTCCAACAGAACTGCATTGTCAGGGAGTCTCCTGCTAGCTGCTGCCTTCCTGGAATCACCCTTGGGAGGTCAAGGAAGTTTATTTAACATGAGTGTGTGCATGCCAAAGTTAATACCAACTCAGTCATTATCAACCTTGTTGTAGAATCTCTGCTGGGAGCCTCAGACCCCACAACACTCCCCACAACAGACCTATAACCGGGGGGAAAGGCAGGATGAGACTGCAGTCACCACACTCTCTATATGGGGTGCCCATGGGGTTTTTGTTCCTCTCACCCATGGAAACAGATGAAACAATTTTAGCCCATGGAAAGCTAATAATTATAGTTTCAGTATGTATGCATTTCTTACCAAATATACCTGGAGTAAAAAAGCTTAAAATGCCTAAGTCCTATTTTCAAAGGTGAGTTAGGTACTTAGGGTTAGATCCATAAAGAGAATTATTTTTCTAAATGCCACTTTAGATGCCTAAATCCAAAATATGGATCTTCATAACCCCTGCAGGTGCCTTAATTCCCAAGGCACTTAAGTTTCTGTTGGTAAAGTCCCCATGGCACCTACATTTCTTCTGGTGAGTATGAACTGAGCCACCTCAATGTTGATGCCCTGTTCACATCTAAGCCTTGACAGGATTCACAGACTAGGTGTTCCCCTGCCTATCTCACCTGTGGCATCTGATCCAATTGGTGTTCTCGGAGCATGGCTACCAACTGGGCCCCAGCAAACACAGCTCCCACCCCCTACTCTATAACTGAATAGTTAGAGCACTCACTGAGGGTATAGGAAACCCAGGTTCAAATGTCCACTCTCCCTGATTTGGAGCAGGGTTTTGAACCTCTTTCCTGCTAGCTGAGTGACCTAACAACTAGGCTGTGGGATCTCTTAGGGTGGGTGTCTCTTTGTATAAAATACTTAAGGGCATGGCTACACTTGCAGATGTAGAGCACTTTGAGTTAAACCAGCCTTCGTAGAGTGCAGTAGGGAAAGCACTGCAATCTGTCCACACTGAGAGCTGCAAGCACAGTGGCATGGCCATATTAGCAGCTCTTGCAACGGCCACAGAGAGCAGTGCATTGTGGTAGCTATCCCAGCGTGCAAGTGGCTGGAATGTGCTTTTCAAACGGGGGGGTGGGGGTGGAGTCTGACAGGGAGTGTGTTATGAGTATGTGGGGGGAGAGAGAGTGGGTTTTTGGGATCTGAGAGCATGTCAGAATGGTGACTTGTAAGTTCAGACTGCATCAGACTCCCCCTCCCCCTCACCTTTCTCTCTCTCTCACATACAGCATTCCACAGTAATGGTTGCTTTGTCTTGGAGCAGATAAGCATGCCGGCTGTCAGAAACGGAGCTTTCAAAGGGCATATCCGCATTCCTGCAGCGATTCCAAAACAATGACAAGAGTGGCCACTTGTCTTAAGGGAATTATGGGATGTTTCCGGAGGCTGATCAGAGTGCGGTAATGCAACACCTCGTTCACACTGACGCCCAGGTGTTTCAGCCAATGCGCACCAAGTGTTAATCTTCACGCCGAGGTGAAGTACCAGGAGCGCTCTAGCCCTGGAGTCAGAACGCTCTACGTGCTTTCCCAGTGTGGATAGGTAGTGAGCTAGGGCGCCCGGGGCTGCTTTAATGCGCTCCAACTCACAAGTGTAGCCAAGCCCTAAATGTTTATTGATGCAGGGTCTGAAACCCAGGTTTCTCAGGAGAGTGCACTAACCACTAGACTACAGAGTCATTGTTTTTTTCTGGCCCAATGAATATTTCTTTCATATAAACATAAGAACAACTCTAGCAGGAGATTCTGAGAGCAGCCCTGCCCAGAAGTTAGCACACTCAGCAGGGAGGTGGGGGACCTGAATGCAAATCCCCATTCCATGGCAACTAGAGTAGGGATTTGAACCTAGGTCTCCTAGCAAAGTGCTCTATCAGGCTATTAGGTATAGAGGGACTAGGGCCTTCTCCAGCTGTGTTTTTTCCCTCCTCCTCAAGAAAGCACTGGTCTGGCTTAGGCATCTAACTCCAGGAGATGATTCACAGCTGTGAATCCAAAGTAGAGGGATGCACCTCCTGTTAGATGCCTAAATCCCTTTGAGGTTGGGAGTTTAGGCTACGTCCCTCTCCTCAGCATTTCCTCTTAGTTAGCTTATGTGGCTCCCCGCTCCACATGCTGGCTTTTGTGAGCCCTATTCTTAGGCACCTAATTCAAATCATGCATAATACAGAGAGTTTTGTCCCCTAATTTGGGATTATGAATTCCACTAGGTAGCAGGGTGTCTAAAAGTTAGGTATTGCAATGCTGAGTCCAAACCCAGGATGTAATCCTTAGGAGTTAAGGCCCAGATTTGTAAAGCTATTTAGGTGCCTAACTTCCATTGATTTCCATGGGAGTTAGGTGCCTAAATACCTTTTCAAATCTGGGCCTATGTCTCATTGAAAGTTAGTGGGACTTAGAAGCCAAAGAACTCGAGACTTTTTTAATAGAGGATTTAGGTGCTTTTGAACATTTTATCCATTGTTTCATCAGTGGTAAAGCTTATTTTTTTATTGGGATAGTTTCATATGATACAAATGGCAGTTTTTTGAGGTTCTCAAAAGACAGCAATTACATAATCTAAATGTGCTCCCACAATATGTCTTGCCATTGATTTACATGGGAGCCAGTGTAGGTCCTAGCAACAATAAAATGCAGAATCCTCAATATAAAATAGCAGACAACATTGATCATCCACATCTTCAATTCTTATAATGACAAGGAGTCTTCTGATAGATCAACTTTTCCTCAAAACTAAAAAGGCTGATTCCTGTTTTATTAAAACACAGTTTATTCTAGCTATCTAGGGCCTACATCCTATAACAAATTTTTACTTTATACACTTTAAAATTATAAATAAATGCCATATTTGCAGCTTGGGTAAGACATCTCATTTTCATCCTATTATTGTACTAGAGCTAGTGAATTTACTTCTTGTCTCTTACCTTTTTTTTTCACTTGTATGTAACAATCTATTGTGGTGCTGAGCATTTTCAAATGATTGTCTAGGAAATCTGAGTGCATCCTTGAAGTCCTTCCAGTTTCAAATAGCATATGATTTTTTAAAATGTGGTAACCTTAAAACTAAAATATTAAAATATTTGTCCATACATTGCTATCTTTCACTTGGCAACCACGTTTGGATGGAAAGTATCAAAAATACTACATTTGTTAATTTCTTGCAGTAAAATCAAAAATTGATTTTTTTTTTCAAAAGTTAGCCAGACAAGCTTGACTTGCAGAATGTTGTTCACTCTCAGCTCCATTGAAGGTTAACTTCCAACCTGCTAAAAGTCAAGTGTGAGAGGTAGCTGTTTTAATATTCTTTGCACCACATAAAGGAAAAAGGAGGAAATGAATGAACTGTTTCCAGATATTCCTAGATATTCTCTATAATGGTTCCTTCTGGCTATAAATCTGCTTACTAATTTGCATACCATGGCACTCAAGTAGCTAGTGTATATGTGAGACACTAATGTTCATTTAAATGTAAAATGTTTACAATTAGGTTATTTTGTTAGTCTAATATAAATTCTATATTTGGGGAGGATGTGTTGTTGAAGTGAACTGGTGACCCTAACTTGCAAAGGACTGCATGAGGATGGTGTGCTGGCCACCATTATGCTAGGAAGCAGATAGTGACCTGTAGTTGGGAATGACTGAAATAGACCACATTTGACCTGAGGAGCCATGTTGGCCCTGCCCTAATCCACCCAAAGAAGGAAAAAGAAAGTGCATCAGATTATGCCAGCTGGATGTGGAGTAACAAAACTGCACTAGGGAAACAATGGAAGCGACGAAGCCATGAAAGGTCTGTCTGCAAGCAACTCTCAAGAAATCCATTAGGACAATCTGTTTCTGAAGGAAGGGAAGAAAGCATTCATGCTGTATAATCCAATCTGATTTTGAGGTTTTATGCTTTGTGGGTTTCAGGTCTGTTCTGGCTCCCACTAATACCTGTGACAGTTGTGCTACTGTTGCATTAAGAGAAGGAACAGAATTTCCAGGGAGCTGATACCTTCAAGAGGCTTTTGGTTTTAGGTTAGGTTGACAGATTGGTCTGTGTTAATATGCTCTGTATATATATTAACTCTGTATCTAATAAAGACTGTTGTTAGGTTACTAGCAATGATTTGTTATTAAGACTAGTGGATTACTTGAATATATAACACAAGAGTGAAAGGGGCTTTACCAGGAATATAACATAGTATAGCTGTAATGTTTTTGCATTGCTTAAGAAATGTATGGGCTTTAGGTTTTCTTTAAATGTCTGTTTTAGCATAAGTAATTCAGAATGTATCCATGTAGTCAGGAGTGGCTTCATGGTAAAGGATTTTGCTCTGAGTAGGGAATGACGAGGCCACCAGTATAGAAGCCCCTTGCCCAAGGGAACAGATGTAGGCATCGCCTCCTACGTAAACTTGATTTGAAATGGTGCTGAATATTGATTTAATGTAGTAATATTTCTGAATTGTCAAGAATCTGTATGATGATATAATAGTCATTTGGAAAAAAGCGAAATTTTCAGAACTCTCATTCGCTTTGCTTCTGATATGAAAATTGCACTTGCTTCCTGTAGGTTATCCATTGACATTTGCCCATGTATGGTCACTAAGGCATAATATGTTCATTGTAACTCTACATCTCATTTTTGAGGAACATGCTATTTCTACATTTGGTGCATCTTGATATTAGCTTCTGCAATTCAGAGATAATGTAACTTTTTGAGCACAAATGCCTTTATTTCCAATAATCTGGAAAAATAATTATATTGTCTACTACAGTATGAGTTTCATAGCAAAAGCATAATTTAAACAACTGATTATAATTAACACTACTATTTTGAGGCACTATAATATCTTTTTCTTCCAAACATAATCTTTCACCTTTGTCTGATGAGACAGGGAGACAGTTAATATCATAGGATGCTTCACTATATTCACTGTCTATTATATTACACTGTCACTGTATATTAACTCATCTGACAACATCATAGAGTCATAGACATTAAGGTCAGAAGGGACCATTATGATCATCTAGTCTGACCTCCTGCACAACACAGGCCACAGAATCTCACCCACCCACTCCTGTAATAAACTCCTAACCTATGTCTGAGCTATTGAAGTCCTCAAATCGTGGTTTAAAGACTTCAAGGTGCAGAGAATCCTCCAGCAAGTGACCCGTGCCCCACGCTGCAGAGGAAGGCGAAAAACCCCCAGGGCCTCTGCCAATCTGCCCTGGAGGAAAATTCCTTCCCGACCCCAAATATGACAATCAGCTAAACCCTGAGCACGTAGGCAAGACTCACCAGCCAGACATCCAGGAAAGAATTCTCTGTAGTAACTCAGATCCCACCCCATCTAACGTCCCATCACAGGCCATTGGGCATATTTACTGTTAATAGTCAAAGATCAAGTAATTGCCAAAATTAGGCTATCCCATCATACCATCAATTCTGGATCTTTTCTGTCCTCTAGATGTTCAGAATCAGAGAATGATGTGCTCCAAACTTCATCTTCAGTTTTCATAGTCTGAGCCATTGCACTCCCTTCCTCTACTCCTATGTCATATTCTATGTCCATTGTCAGTCATTCCACGTTCTTTATTGAGGCTACAGTGAATGCTTTATGAACACATTATGCATTTTTGTACTTTGCATATCTTAAAGCTCAATTAGAGTTTGTGGCTTGGTATTCACATATACTGAAAAATCAAAAGTTCATCCAAATAAATGTATCTTTCATTGTGCTCTGAAGCTTGTAAGACTGGTATTCTGGCAAATTTTTAAGGGAAATTAATTTAAAAGGGGTGAATGTGGAGGTGGGCATCAACTGAGAGAGCCCTACCACTGATGCTGGAGAATTTTATCCTGTTAGTAACAGCTTCCAAGACCATTTTAACTGGCATGATGATATATAAAGGAAAAGCTGGTTCTTCAAATAGACCAGGGCCCATTGGGGGCCTTAAAGATTATCACTGGCAAAGAAAATCACACCCAGAAGTGAATTCATTTAAATAGTCAAAATATTTGTGGGGAAAAAATGTGCACTATTTAACCAACTCTAATATCAATTCAACTTCAATTCTGTATCATTGTCTGAACCAAGATAGAGGTCTAGGAAATATGTAGAATCCATCTGCATTTAGACTTGGCCTCATCACCAATCTCTTCATAACCTTTCGTAAGAAAGTGAGATTCAAGCCAGGATTGTGAAGAAGAGTAGAGAGAGAAATGAGAGGGTTTAAGGTGGGAGGTAGAATACTAAACAGATATCACATGTAGTGTCACCACACCTCCTGGCTTGAAGTAGTAATAACCCAAATACATGTTTTCCGCCTTTAGCACCCCCACTATAAAAATTGTTCCAGCACCACAGGGTATCATGCAGCTGTTTATAGGCATTCCCCTGAAAGTGCAAGTCCCAGTGAGTGGGGTTTCCCTGTGCTTAGAGAGTCTCTGCCCATATTTAGTAGGGATTCCCTTAGAACACAAGAAGACTCCACCTACAGAAGGGTGGGGTTTCCCTGGACCCTATTCAGTGAAAAGACGTTGAAAACCAGGGTTTGACTCCTTTTAATGCTGGCTTATTGACCTTTATATTTATAAACCTGTTGGTGGTCTTGTGTGTCAGAAGAGAGAAAGGAAGAAGAAATATAGAGGTCAGGCCTCAGGCCTTCAGTTAAGTCACAGAATGCTCAGTGCAACTGTAGGGTGCAGGGAAAGGCTGCTTTATGCTATCTTGGGTAGTCGAACCCTGCCCCTTGCAGGACTATTTAAAGTTGGAGCCACCAATGGAACATTTCACCAGTTGGGAATTGCCATGACCCAAACACAAGGGGCTGCAAAGAAGAATGGTGCAGAATCTTTCACACCAGCCCTATGCTACCCAGGAATCTCCTGTGCCAGAGGAATCCACAGGAAGTCAGCTAAGATAGCTTTGTGGCCTTTTTGCATTGCTGTAGTGGCATAAAGGGGCCAAAGACTTGATCCATAATGTGTAGGAGCAGAAAGTGATGAAAACAGGTACAGTTAAAAATAACATTTTGGAGTGAATAGTAAATTTTGCAAAAGATAGTATGGCTGATTCTCCCACTGCTTTGTACCTCATGCAATCATTCACTTTGCACAGGTGTAATATACATGGGTACAAAATGGTTCCAGATCAGACTGGAAGTATTTTGTCACTTACCTGTGCAAAGTGTATGTAAAATTAGGTACAAGGTAGTGGAGAATCAGTCCCAGTTGTTTTAAGTGATAAAGTCTCTTTGTGGGATTAAATACAAAATCAGAGAGAAATTTTGAGAGAGAGGATTCAAGTCCACATAATTCTCAAAGAAGCCTAAGGTCTCCCCCACCAGGAGGATTAGATTAAGATATACATTTAAGAAAAGAGAGCTTAAAAGACTGACAATCGGGTTTAATGTCTTATACCTGGTGTATGACACTTACGTGAATGAGCATGTCGACACACAATCTTATAAATTAAAAAGAAGAATCAGAAATAAAAAATTGACCTGAGTTCAGTTCAGTAGAATCTCTTAAGCTTGAACAGAAATATAGGCAGACTGAGAGTCTTCATATTATACACCCCTCCTAGAGTACTTTTAAATAAGGAAACAATTGCCAAGTTAATAAGTATTTGTATTATAGTAGCACCTAAAGCCCCAAATGAGATCACAACTCCATTGTGCTAGGCATTGAACTTACACATAGTGTAAAATGCCTGCCCTTAAATGCTTACCATCTAAATAGTTAAGTCAAAGAATGAGAGGAAAAAGAGTTGAAGTGACTTGCCTAAAGTCATGCAGCAGATCAGTGGCAGAGCCAGGTATAATCGAGGTCTCCTGTGTCTCCACCTAATGCCCTATACATTGGACCATACTATATATTAGATTAGGGAATAGAGCTCCAATACTACAATGTGCTACGTAACTTTGAGGAGAGACTGAGCACCTCCAACTCCATTTGAAGCCAGTGGCAACTTCAGGCACTTAGCATCTTTCAGGAAGCACTCAGAACCTCACAGGTTCATGTCTAATATCTTTCAATATAAAAAATAAAATTAAAACTAAAGCATATTGCAGGAATGTTTGTGAACCTTAAATAGCATGTTAACCATATGTAGCTTTGACTATTCCAGGTTAAATATGCAAGTGTATCCTCTTTATTCTGCATAGGCGTATTAATAATGGTGTGGTTATAGTTGTTTGAAGGTGAGAATTTTCTGTAATATTGTTATGCCTATGTGTGCCTCAGTTTCCCTCTGTACTTTGCATTGCTACCCAGTGGGTGCAAAAGGTTTAAAAGAGTGGTTCTGGGAGCACTCCTGGAGACATGAGGTGTTTTCTCGTGTAACTGTCTTGGGTGGAAAGAATGGGTCATTCAAGAAAGGAATCAATCCCATACCAATGGCCAGGATGTTCACTTGTAGGAACCAAGATCGAGAAGGAGATTTTTCCCCATTTCTCAGCGGGGAAGCAGAGCAACGGTCCTAGCTCAAGGACAATAGACCAAAAGGTGTCAGGATACTGGGATATGCGTTGGCTGTTGTAGAAAGTCAAGAGCTCTTACTGAGGACTGACAGAGATGGCAGGACAGAGACTGAAATGGATTCTATAACAGCTTGGCTGGCTGATTGCACTGTCTTGGCCAGAATAGACCTTGTCTTAATGTCTAATTTAAGGACATTCAGATTTTGTACTCCAGATGACAAATAAATTGTTACTTTTTTTTTTAAAAGGCTGCCAGGTGTCACTGCAAATACTCACTGAAAGCATTATGCCCTAAGGAGTACAGTACAAGCCTTCCACAGGAGCCTTGCTTCTCTGGATCTGCTGCAGGGAGCCATTGTGAACAATAAAGATTGCTGGCATCTGAAGGCCCAGTTTTGGAGTCGTGGAGGCAGTAGGCTGTCCCTGTGGAAATGTCAGGGTCCTGGTGGGCCCAGCACACTACAGGGGACACTCCCAAAGTATTGCGGTTACAAGTAAGGGTATAGAACAGACCCTGTAATCCATGACAATAGACTGTCTGGAGGCTTCAAATTTATATGCAAATGCCTACACAGATCAGATATAGTATAAAAAATATGTTTGATATTGTACCTTAGTTCTGTAACTAAACATAGTCAAATTTAGATTATGTCAATGTATTCAGAAAGAAGAAAAAAAAACAGTATCTTAGTTTATTGTAGATGTGATTATTCCCCACAGATATTTGCATTGATCCAAAGACGACTGACATTAATGGGAGTCTTTCTGTTTACTTCAGAGGACATTGGATCAGCCTTTTAATATGTACAGTGTATTTTCTAACGAAGAGTTAACTTTAGTGATCCTTATGAGCAAACCATAGATGTTCTTTTTGTACTATGAAGCCGCTGCTTACAACCCCATAATAAAACTGAAGATTTCTGATTCACTGTTAAGAAGACCTTTAGACCTTTTATTTTATAAAAATATCACTGAAATGGCAAAAAACAAAATATGGAATAAAACTTAGAGCACAATTTAAATTCATGGTGATTTGATGAAAAAGTAATTGATAGAGAATGATAAGAGTTCAAAAATGATTTATTTGGTCTTTTTTTTATTAGGTTGTCTCCTTTTTCTTTGTACCTATTTTTCAGTAAATCTAAATACCCTTGGACCTGTCCTTGGTCCATAGTATGGCTCCTCATGTGCTGTCTGGATAAAAAAAACTTTTATAATACAGCAGTATTTGTCTCTGGTATACCAGGGTTTCATAAGAGATGTTTTACAATACATTTCTCTTAGAAATATAGGACTAGAACATGTTTAACCTTCATCGGTGTATCCAATGGCCAGGGCTGGCTCCAGGGTTTTGGCCGCCCCAAGCAGCCAAACAAAACAACAACAAAAACAAACAAACAAACAAAAAAAAAAGCAGGAGTGAGGGACCATCTGCCGAATTGCCACCGAACAGCTGGACATGCCGCCCCTCTTTGAAGTGGCCGCCCCAAGCACCTGCTTGGTAAGCTGGTGTCTGGAGCCGACCCTGCCAATGGCAATGGTTATTTAAATGTTTTTGAAAAATCTGGATTTGAAGAGTCGGATGGATCTAGCTAATGTATATGGACCCAGATTGTGATTCATTTGACAACATTCTATTTATTACATGATACCAAGGAGTCAGAGTGAGGAAATCCCAACTACCAGGTCAAATTCAGATGATCTTCAAAAGAAATAAAAGGTATTTCAGTTTGGGCCAGATTGTAAATCATCTACTCACACTGACAAGCAGTTACTCAGAACAGTAGCCCAACTGACTCCAATGGGACTGCTTCTGTGATTAACTCCTCATTATTGTGAGCAAAGAGTTCATATTTGTGCTCTAGGAAAAGAAGAACCTTGTCTGGCATGTTATGAGGCTAAGCTCCTTGGCTTTGTAACTTTCAGAACTCACTCCTGGCCTTAATGGGTATTATTAGTAACTTTAGTCACATCTCTGACTACAGCATTAACTATGACAATTTTAGGTCATGTCCAGTGGGTCTGATCCTTCACCCAATCTTATTGTATCTAGTTTCTTAGACTGTCTCTATAGCCAGGATTTTTGAATCTTTCTTTTTTCCTTCCAAATTGTTACACAGCACATAAAATATCTGGGGAAAATTGGTCCGAGTTAAGCTAAAAATATATTTAAATTAAATATGTCACCACTGTGGAACACTACAAAAGGGGATTTAGACAGATGGAGTAATCCACCTATTTTGCTGTTAGGCAGAATTTCCTTAATAAAGATTAATATAGTCCCTAGGCTGATTTATCAATTAAATGTACCTATTTGTCTTTAAAATGCCTTTTTTAAAGCAAATGTACAGCAAATTGTCTATAGCAACATAAAAAAGTTTGTTTCATACTCAAGAGATTGCAGCAAACATGACTATGAGGAGGGCTCAAATTTCAAATATTTCTGGGTTCCGCGGTTAGATTTCTTGGTAGAGTGGGCAGAGACCATGTAAAACAGGCATCAGCTCCAACTTTCTAGTCCTTTTAACCTTATCTGTAGGGCCTAAATTCTAAAATGGCTAAGCGCACAAAAGCATGCCTAATTTGCTTGCACAAGTTCTGTTTGTATGACACTGGGTAATTGCATAGACAAATAGTTCTGGCATTTGCATCTGCTATTACCTGATTTACAAATTCATCCATTGTACAGGTATGTGCAAGTTAGGCATCAATTGCATATCCATTTTGCATGTGCAGTTGCATGCCTATGCTTTTTTTAAAAAATCAGGCCCTTTTACCATCTGATGCCATATTAGGCAAGTGAAAGCTAAGCTGGAAGCATCACCAGTGCTCACAGTTATCGACAACAATAATTTCCTACCAACCCTAGTGGACTGAACATTCAAGTAATGGGCTTCAGATTACATAGGGACACAACTGGTAGAAAAGGTTTTTGCTCAAGAGAATTGAATAAGTAGGGAATACTTGATAAAAAAAAATTTCAATATAAACTTGCTAAACACTATCTTGGAAAGAAAAAAGATGCATGAATCCCCTTAACTGTTACTAATACATGAAAAACTGGGTAACTGTTTCACTTTAACAGCTTCATTCATGGGATTTCAAAACACTTTACTAATATTAATTAATTAACCTATTATTAACATGCTACCCTTAACTGCCCACTTTCAAAACCTTTATGCATAAAAATCTAACCCCCAATTGCTCACTTCAATTCAAGTAACAACCCCCAACATGTTAGTCCTTCTGCTTAACAATCTGTCCCAACTTATATTTAATTCACTCTGCTTCCTTCCCCAGACCTGAAGAAGAGCTCTGTGTAGTTCAAAAGTTTGTACTTTCCACCAACAGATATTGGTCCAATGAAAAATATGTCTGCACCTACCTTATTTTTCTCATTAATGAATTATGTCTCACAATATACTTGTGAGGGAGGGAAGAATTATCGCCATGTAATCTGCTCCTCTCACTGCTGTTTATCTTGGTGACAGTCTTCACCTCCCACCCCTTTTTGGAGACTACTCACCTGGTTTAATCTGTTTAGGTTAGAAGTTTTATATCAAGGGTATACAGTGCTACAGGGGAGGCACAAATCATACCTCTCAGCCTGCCAAAGTATAAACGTGGGATATAATATATCACAAAGAAACAAAATGAGGGGGACAAAAATTATTCATGCAGGAAACTTACGTAAGAGCCATTCCTCTAATCCAAATAACTCTTTGCATATGGCATATGTTTATTTTCACAATCCTTTATTTCTGCTGTAAATAATTTCCAACAATAAATGAGAGGGGACCCTAAATTTGTGTGGAAAATAGGTACATTTGGAACTAAAATGAGTGATAGCCCTCAACATGAAAAGCATTTTAGAAGTATTAGATGAACCATTGATATGATATACAAACAGAACTGGAACAAACTAGAATTAAAAATAATAGCTTGAGCTAGATTTTATTCAGATTTTCAATAAATAATGCAATTGAAACTCAGTATTTTGTAATTTAAAAAAAGTGTCCTCACCAAGCCTAAACAATATTTATATGATAAAATCAACTAAAATATCTCCAAAGCACTGAATATGAATATAAGACCACTAAGAGGGCCTGATTTTCTGCTCCACTCCATTGAAGTTACGCTGGTGAAAAAGCAATGTCAGTGGAGAAACAAGCCTAGAAGCTTAATCTGCTGTGAATGTGGCAGCCTATTTGTCAAAAAATGTTTTGAGCTTGTTTGGGTTTTTTGTTTGTTTGTACTTGTGATAATGTTTAGTGATCTACATTGTGTGCTAGTCCATTTCTAGTGCAATTTAGGGATTTGGGGTGAAATAATCTGAGACACTTGGACCAAGAAACCTTTGACTGAATCAGGTGGGGGCAAGAGACAGAGAATTTTCAGTGAGTGGACCTGATAGTGAAATTCAGTTTCCTTTTGCAAATTCCCCCAAAGTCTGAGTTTGTCCCTCTCTACTTTAAAGATTTTCTACTTATATAATTCTTTGTTGACGATACTCTAATATAGTAAGTTTCTTGAAAATCAAAAATATATATATTTTTTAAATTATCATTGCACAGCAATGTCTTCTCAATACCAGGCACAGAAACTCAGCAGGGCCGGCTCCAGGGTTTTGGCCGTCCCAAGCAGCCAAAAAAAAGCCACGATCGTGATCTGCGGCGGCAATTCGGCGGGAGGTCCTTCACTCCGAGCAGGAGTGAGGGACCGTCCGCCGAATTACCGCCGAATAGCTGGATGTGCCGCCCCTCTCCGGAGCGGCTGCCCCAACCACCTGCTTGCCAGGCTGGTGCCTGGAGCTGGCCCTGAAACTCAGCCACATTTGTATTTAAACACTTTTTACTGGCTGTCCTCCAGAGGCTGAGATTGCTGGCCTTTAGGGCCCTATGCAAGACTTGTCTTTTCAGCTGTTTGCTTGACTTTATTAAACTAAGACGCTGAAGATTTTTTTCTTTGATGTATTGGTGTGTTTGATTTCTCCATATATATATATATATAATACTGATGGCTTGTTTAATTTAATGTATGTAATGCAATCAGATACCACGGCAATGGATGCATCATACATTATTAAAATATAGATAGCTTTAGTCTTTATTTGTAATATGTACAGATCCAACCTTAGCATCTTTGACAGGGATGTGGAAGAATTTTTTTTACTACTTATCCTTCCCCAAAGATAAGACACAAGTCCATTGTGGTCACTCCATTTTACACAGAGTCAACCTAAGGATTTTGGAGAGATTTAGTGGGATTATTTTTTTGGAATTACTAAACCAATTTTAATTTTTTTTTAAAAAATGTGTGCATTGGAAGTCTCTATTCCACTTTCTGCTGCAGAAATGAATCCTGGTTGCTTGGGCTGGTTTTTGTGCATAGTTGTAATCCATTCAAAAAGATTTTGAAAGGGAGAATTGCCCAAACAAGATAGGTAACTATGACCCACTAGAACTCCAGTCATCAAAGAGTGTTGTATGCATTTTAGTAAATATTATAGCCTTTTACACAGGTGAAGATTCGTGCACTTAGAGTCTAATAATAAGAATTTCTGCTACAAGCTGGGCGCTCTTTAGTTGAAAGCGACAGAAGAGAAGAGTTGGGTGTGTTGACTGTTCACAAGATGAGTAGGAAGCTTGCAGCTGCAAAAAGGGCAAATGCTAGGATGTATCAGATGAGGTGTTTCCAGTAGACTGAGAAGTTTTAATGCCATTGTACAAGGCACTGGTAAGACCTCATTTGGAATATGGGGTACAATTCTGGTCACTCATGTTCAAGAATTCAAAATGAAACAGGCACAGAGAGTAGCTACTAGAATGACAAGGGAAATGGAGGGCCTATCTTTTGACAGAAAACTGGAAAAGCTTGGCTTGTTTAGCCTAGCAAAAAGAAAGCTGAGAGGATATATGAATACGCTCTGTAAATACATCAGAGAGGAAAACACCAGGGCGGGTGAAGGGCTATTTCGCTGAATAATAATGTTGGCACAAGAAAAGGATATGAACTGGCCATGATCAAACTCAGGCTGAAAATTAGAAGCTTTCTAACATCAGAAGGGTGAGGTTCTGGAACAGCCTCCCAATAGGAGTTGTAGGGGCAAACAAAGTAATTAGTTATGAGTGTGATTATATAATGGGGTTGCTTGTGCTTGTGTAGGGGGCAGAGCTCAGCAACCTTGTGGATCTCCTTCTGGTTTATGTCTTATGTTTCTAAAATCACGTTTCAGGGCTTCAGCTGGTCACCTGCAGGGATCAGGAAGGGATTTTGCAAACCTCCTGTGTAGTCTGCTTTTTTTTATCTCCTTACTTTGAAGCATCAGAGTTGGGCATGGCTGCAAATTGGACACTGGACAGCATGGGCTAATGTGCTAATGAGGCATGGGACATTCTCTCTCTCTCTCTCCCTCTTGCTCATATGCCCAGGGTCGAACTGGTAACCATATGGAGGGTCAAGAAGGATATTTTCCCCAGTTCAGATTGGCAGTGACCTTAGGGGTTTTTCACCTTCCTCTGCAGCATGGGGTGTGGCTAACTTGCTAGAATTAAATGGGTATATTTTACTCAATCAATTCACTGCTACTGCAGGGACCTTGGGCAATGAGTGCACCATGGTTCCTCTTACTCTCTGCTTGTGGCACATAATTAGGGCCCTATCAAATTCACAGTCCATTTTGGTCAATTTCACCATCATAGGATTTTAAAAATAGTCTATTTCAGATGTTTATATCTGAAATTTCAGGGTGTTGTAACTGTGGGGGTCTTGACCCAAAAGGCAGTAGCGGGGGGGCTCGCAAAGCTGTTGTAGGGGGAGTTGCAGGATTGCCATCCTCACTTCTGTGCTGCCTTCAGAGCTGGGCTCTGAAGGCAGCGCAGCCAAAGAGTTTCCTGCAGCCCGGGGAGATACCCAGAGGTGGGGCTGATCTTCCCCTTGAGAGCAGCTGTGCAGGGGAAGAGGTAGTCCCATCCCTCCTCAGCCCAGCCAGGACTAGCAGCTGGAGCCTGGTGCACAGTAGGAGCTCCAGGCTGGGGCTCCTCCAGTCTTGCCCTTCCCCCCGCAAATAGCTAGATTTCATCATGGGGTTGATCCAGTTGTGCTGGAACAATTTGTATAATAGGGTTGCTGACAGCCATTGAAACAAATGGTAAACCCGTATATGATGGAAACCACTTCAAGCCAGGGGGTGAGGCCAAACACCCAGCACCCTTAGTTCCTGCACCTAAAGGGAGATCTGATTTCACAGTCTGTGATGGATTTTTCACAGCAATGAATTTGGTAGGGCCTGTGAGCTGCAATACTTTGACCTGTTTTGGTTGTTGGGTTTAGTGTGTGGGTGCTGGTTGGGGATGGTACCTGTGATATATAGGTCAGAGTAGATGATCTGGTGGTCCCTTCTTGCCTTACACGCTATAATGACTCAGTCAAGATGCAACCTGTTCCCACTGTCAGTCCACCAGTACAAGGACAGCCTGTTCAGAGGAGCAATGAAGGTAAGTTGTAAAGATAAACTCTCTCATTGTTTTCTTGTACTCTTCCATCTGTCTGTCCTTATCCATCTGTTGTTTCTTTTCTTATACTTTGATTTAGGGATGGCATTTCTGTTCTGTGTTTCCTGCATAAAATGCCAATGAATGCAAGCATCTTGGGCCTGTTTCTCTTTCTGATACCAGTTTTAACATTGGCTTTAATGGAGCTACTCCTGATAAATATTGAGAAAAGAGAATCAATCTTTCCTCTATACAACTTCTCAATCACAGATTCATAGATTTTTGAGGCCAGAGGGGATCACTAGGTCATATAGTCTGATGTATAACAGAAACGTAGAATTTCACCTACTAATCCCTGTGTTGATCCCAATAACTTGTTTATCTAAAGCATATCTTCTAAAAAGGCATCCAATCTTGATATGAAGACAACAAGAGATGGAGAATCCACAGCTTACTTTTGTAGTTTTTTCCAATAACCTGTTCCAATAGCCAGTTCCAATACCCTCACTGTTAAAAATGTGTGGGTTATTTCTAATTTAAATTTGTCTTGCTTTAATATCTAGACATTTGTTCATGAGATGCCTTTCTCCACTAGATTAAAGAGTCCTTTAAATACTCCATATTTTCTCACTTTGAAGGTATTTATACACTGTAATCAAGTCATCTATCAATCTCCTTTTTGATAAACTAAATCAATTGAGTTCTTTAAGTCTCTCACATTAAGGCATTTTCTCTAGCCCTTAAATAATTAGTGCTTTTCGAGTCTTCTGGAATTTCCCCATTATTTCAAGATTTATTAGAAATTCACATCAGCAGACCAGAGATCTCCTCAGCCAACTTTTTTATGACTCTTGGGTGCAAGTTATCTGGGTCTGCTGATTTAACATTTGTTATCCCTCATAGATGCTCTTTAACAGCCTCCTTAATGACTAATAAATAAACATATTTTGCCATCCTCATGTGATACAAGTGCATCATCCTATTTCTTTCCTAATAAGAACAGAAATGTTTATTATTAAATACTTCTGCCTTTTCAGTATCAACTTGTTTATCTTCTCTGTCTAGCAGTGGGCCTAACCCACTGTTAAAATATTTTTTGTTCCTGATATATAGGAGTGATAGGACTAGGGGTCAGGGGGGCTATCACCATCACAATGGAAATATTGTATGGAGTCTATTCCCATGGATACTTGTGCACATTGTGTGGGTGGGGGGAGGGCAGAAGTGAGAGCAGGACCTAGAGGAGCTGGAGTGGCCACTGCGGAGGGGATGAGACTGGGGAGCAGGTTGGTAATGGTCCCAGTGGTTCCTCTCCTAGCCTGGGCTGGCTACTCCCTTCCCTGAGTCTCAGTAACTCCCTTATTCCCCATCCTATCTCTCTACTCCCCCCACCCCATTCACAGCAAGCTTCCCTGTCTCTCCCAGATATACTTAAAACTCTTGTTCTAATTGCCCTTAACCCTGCCAGCCATGGAGTTTTCCCTGGGGTCTTTAGTCTTGAGCTTATATTGAGACGTTAATTCCTGCTGTGAAGCTGGGTTTGTATATGGAACTGGAAAAATCATAAAGGCATACATAGACTTCTTTCTAATAACCTATATTTAGTTTTCAGAACCTTTGTCCTAGCTATAATTCCTTATCATTGGCACCAATTTGTGCAACTAAAGACTTTCTCATTTCAGCCTTGTGAGGGCTGTCACAATCACACCAGCTGAGCAAGTTACCTTATTCTCACAGTCATCCCATATTCTATCATCAGAAATGTACGAAGTTCAGTAACACTACAGCCTGTCTATTTAGCACCTTTGGAATGCCTTGATCTGGGCACCCTGATCCTCCTCTTCTGCCACTACTGAAGGACTAGTTTTTTGTAAAGGATAGTGTCCCTTTGGTCACTTCTGTCAGGGTATTGGCTTCCTCAGTTGGAAAACTGATGCAGGTAGTTCTGAGGTGGGCTTACTGTACTATATTCCTATAAGCCACATCATTATTTTTTCCCCTTCCTCAGGTTGTACCTTTGGCACTCTGCAACCTACTAGGTATACCAACCCCTACAGTCTAAAGAGCTGCTGGCCTTCTGACTAGAGGGTTTCCTGGCTTGTCAGTTAGCTGGCTACTTTCCCTACACTTTACTGAGAGCAAAGCAAACTATTTATTTATTTATTTTAATTCCCACCTCTATTACTCACTGTTCTCTGTTTCTCCACTGGGATGTAGTTCAGCTATTTAATTCAATGACAAGAAGTGGGCTGTAGTCCACGAAAGCTTATGCTCTAATAAATTTGTTAGTCTCTAAGGTGCCACAAGTACTCCTGTTCTTCTTTTATTTAATTCAATGAGTCCCTAGCTCCCACATACTCGCTCTTCTGCTTAATTATTACATATCCCTGTGTTTCTTTTGAGGAATGCTCTTCTGTTTTCAGTCAGGGAAGGGCAGCAGTTTGACAGGGAGATTTACTGATAAGTAGGAAAGCTTAATATTTTTGCTCCAGTGGAGACCGATAACATGCGTGGTGTCTACATTTTTACACGCTACACTTTACACACACGCTGTAAGCGCTGGGTTTCTCGTGTTGTTTGGAAGTGGAAGTGAAAAGCTCAGGGTCTTAAACTTACGGGAGCAATGAGGCTTTTCCCTTAGGTGAGAGGTGGGGAAGGAAGAAGCGGGCTTGGGAGAGCACCCAACCCTTTTGGCGAGGTGTTGTCAGCGCTGTTACGGGCAGGGCGGCGACACTTCCTAGCTGGCCAGATGTTTACACCACGCTCATCCCTGTAAGAAGCCAGAAAAGCTTAAATCGCAACACAGCCCCCGGTGCGCCGGGCACCTCCGCCTCAGTCCTGCGGGCAGGAGCCGCTCCCCGGTGCGTTGCTGGGGCCCAGTAACACCCCCTCGCTCAGGGGCTCCGGGCTGAGAAGAGCCACTGAGCCAGCGGCGGGAGGGGAAGAGTCTTGTGCCGGGTCCTGTACCCCAAGGAAGGGGGGAGGCTCCCTCAGCTCCGCCCGGGCGCGGGGCGCTGCCTGTCTCGACTCCGAGCTGCTGCCTTCTCGACCCGGGCGGGGCCCCACGGGCATGGAGCTCCGGCCCGCACGGCGACACGGATGTGCCCGCCCCTCCCCGGCCTCGCGTCGCTCCGCCTCCGCCCGCGCGCGGAGCCCCGGGCTAGGAAAGGGCGGAGGGAGACGGTCCCCGCTGTGGGGCCCAGGCGGCTGCCGCTGCGCCTCTAGCTCCACGATCTGGGGCTGAGGAGGAGGGGGCGGAGCGGCGTCAGTTAGCCAATGAGCTGGGCGGACGGAAAGGCGGGGCGGGGCGATCGCGATCGCCGCCCAATGGGGAACGGGGAGGGGTCGCGTACAGAGCTGGGAGAGTCGCAGGCAGCCGAAGGCTGGAGTCCGGGCTCGGGCAGCGAACGGGGTAGAACCAAACGCCGCACTTACTCCGCCAGGACCCGCCGCAGCAGCCTCCCAGCGCGCCCTCGCACGGAGCTGAGCGAGCGAGGAGCCGCTGGGGCAGGGGGATCCGCGGAGCCCGCAGGGGGCAGGCGAGGGACCGACCGACGGACAGACGCTGCCTCCCGGAGGGGAGCGGGCGGAGCCGCCGCCGCCGCTTGGAGCAGAAGTTTGGCTGGCGCCGCAGAGAGGAAACTTTTCTCCGGGGGCCGGAGGCGGGGGCGGCGGACAGGAGCCGACACTGGGCTGGTTCGGGCCGGACTCTGGGATCCGTGACCTAACGCGGGGGCTTCTGCACAGCTCCCCCGGGCCGGGCCGGGCTGCGGCGGCCGGGATGTACCTGGCAGCGGTCTTGGCGGGGAGGAGGCGCCCGGGCGGCGGCGGCTGGCACCTGGGGGCGGGGTGGCTGCTCCTGGTGCTGCTGGGCGAGTCCGGGACCCGGGCGCTCGTCTGCCTCCCCTGCGACGAGTCCAAGTGCGAGGAGCCCAAGAGCTGCCCCGGCAGCATCGTGCTGGGCATCTGCGGCTGCTGTTTCATGTGCGCCCGGCAGCGCAACGAGAGCTGCGGGGGCGTCTACGGGCTGCACGGAGCCTGCGACCGCGGGCTTCGCTGTGTCATCCGCCCCCCGCTCAACGGGGACTCCATCACCGAGTACGAAGTGGGCGTCTGCGAAGGTAACAACAGCGCGGCCCCTTCCCTGCTCCTGTCAGGGCTGCCCTCGCCCCGCCGCCAGGCTCGCCCTGCCCGGTGCCTCCCCGCTTCCCTCTCTGCGAAGTTTTAGTTCCTTTGCCTAGAGCCGAGGTGTGGTTGCGGCCCCTCTCGTTCGCCAGCTAAAGGGCTGGGCAAAGGGGTCCCGCCGCCTTGTGACCGGATTGTTTCCTCCCAACCCGTCCAATGCAGAGTCTGCGTGAGCTGCGGGGGTTTTAAATGCGAATTGCTTTGAGTAGTAACATGTCTATCTGCTAGGTGTCAGGGCGGGCGGGGGGACCTTGTTCTTGACGGAGTTTGCCTGGGTTTTTCTGCTCCTCTTCTCTTCTCCCCCCCCCCTTAAATCTCCGTGCAGTTCGAAAGGGAGCAACACATGATTATTTCCCAACCCTTCCACTGATCATGGGCAGGTGCCCTCTTTTATATTTATTTGCAGCTCTGGGGAGTTGTTACTTATTCTTTCTCCTGCGTTTGTCTAAACATCAATTGCGATTGTTTAAATTTGAATGAGGATTTCACTAATTATTTTGGTGGGGCACCGAGACTGAGCTGTTCTCTCCTGGCAGCGTTTGGTATCAGGTAGTAGCCTAGGCTTTCTCTTTCTGTTAGCCTTGTTGCTTTCTTCGACGTTAGGAATGGTTCTGCTCCTGCTAGCCATGCCGTTTCTTACGTGAGACTGTCTGCTTCTCGCAATCGGGAGAGGAAAATTAGACCGGTAGTAATCGTGTTGTGGTAGCAGCTAACTTTTTTGCCTTCACGCTGACTTTCGGACAAGGATTTAACTGAATGTTGCTGCTGCTGAGAAAAACCCATGTTTTGAAACGTTGACTTAAGTTTGGTAGTTGTGAAGTAGTTTTGGAATTTATAACAAACTGTTGCCATCTCGAATCCCTTTTCATTCGTAGATAATGTTAACTAATATCAACTCGGTCAATTACTGATGTCCCTGCCAAATTTCTTGATAAGATTTAAAGTGCTTGAAACAACAGCCTGGCAATTTGCCCTCCTGCAATAAACAGAGATCAATAATACACGTGATGCTTATTCCGGATTCCTTCTGTGGAAGGAAATAGAAAGACTGATCGTCTGTGGCAAACTTCTCCTTCCTGTTCCTGTCACTTAACACCCCCCACCCCCATATGATGAAATGCGTCTTTCCTTTTTCCTATAAGGGAAAAATCCGTACGGCAGCAGCTCTTCTCCAACCCCGCCAAGCTCACTTTGCCTGCTTCATATGTGGTGACTATATAGGAAATGCAGGGATATTTTCCCCTGTAGCTTACTTGTTTACCTTTACTTGGCAGGAAGGAGTCCTGGAGTCTGACATTTGTCAGGTTGCTGAGGAAGGGAAAGCTTAAAATGTAAGAGTAAAATACATCGTGTTAAGAGATTTTATTTGGTGGTTTTTTTAAAAACAGACCGGACAATTCTGGAAAGTAAAAGGAGAGGGTGTTCTTGGATTTGGGGCTAGAGGGCAGTAAAGAGTTCGGAAATTTCTTTTAAGGAGGAGGCACTCGTCCAAAAACTGTTTGAAAACAACACAACAAACAAAACCCATTAAAATAAAACTGCCACCCTGACAAAAGTAACAGCCTTCTAAATATGTTCTTTGCTGGTAAACGTATCATTTTAGTATCCAATACTAGTTTTATAACTGATATTATCCACAAGTTAAGTAAACCACAACATTAAAAATATGAGAGAAGTTGGTGTCATGGGTATACAGAAACAAATAGTATAACATTCTTCCCTCAGGATTCGTTCAGTGGGGTTGCATAGGCATAGCTGAAGTGAAGAAAGCAGAATTGGGTTGAGTATTTTAATGAATTAATAAATATTTCTGAACTAATTTTTCAAGAGGCTTGATTCATTCTATGTTGCATTGGTCTTTCTTTCCCACATACTTAGAAACAAATTGATTTAAAACAAATATACATATACAGAATATTATAAGTATATAGAAAGTTATCATGATTAAAATATCTTTCAGTTTGGATAATGGTCCCTCTTCTTGCATGTGCTAAGAATAAACATAGCTTGATCTGGAGAGTGGAATAATGAAAGCCTACAGTAATTAAATGTCTTGACAAGCCAGATCTTTGTGTATCACAATGTGGACTTTTCTGGCAGTTTAGAAACATTTCATTCTTTTTGAAGTGATGCAATATGAACTTTGCATGATTTCAACTAGAAACATCCCATATACTCTCTTAAAAATGGTATGAAGCATCCGTTGGCAAGATTATATTTCAATCAGTGCTCTGTGACTGGAAACTAGTTCCAGTTGTTCCTGTAGCCATCATCGAGATAATTTAGGAACTATTATTCTCAAATGAAAGAAGCAACTGCTTAAACTTACCAAATCTAGAAGATATTACTAGGATAAATGTTGCTTTATTTAAAGTTCTACCTGTGATTGTCCTAAGCTGTGAAACTGTTTTGGTATGTAACTGGCCTAGTTTTTTTGTTTGAGGTGGAAGAAATTTTCATGTCTTATCTCTGAACCAATAAAAGGACTTATTTTGAACTAATCAGACAGTTTAGAGAGAGAACTTGCAGGTAGAAGTATGACAGGGTAAGTTATCTACCTTATTGCTAGCTTTTAACCCTATATGTAGTAATCTCTTCGCAGGCTAACAGGATAAATTATTACTGTATGTCATGTCTATTGCAGTGCATGCAGTTCTTCTATAACCGATATGCTTGAATAAAAGTGAAATTGACTAGCTAAGGAAACAATGCATATAACTACAGTGTATGTGAATAGAAACGGATATCTTTTATTTTTTTTTTTGTCTGTTCCTTTCATTGCAATTTTTACACTGAAATGACCCCTACTGGTTACAACTATAAGTGTAGAAATTTTTTATTTTTGTGGCTTCATAAATGGCTTAGCTGAGACAAAGCTGACCTAGACCCTTTCTGACATAGAAAAACTTTTGCATGTTTTCAGGATCCTACAGTTGTCTTCAGAGACTGATGTTATTTATACCTGCTCCAATTACAGCTACTTCAGTTGATGTCATTTTCTCAAAAAAGCAAAATCAATGTGATCTGCACTTTTGGTGGGACAAAGTAGTTCTGTGGTGTCTCTTCCAATGGAGGAATTTATATTCAGAATTTGCCTCTAATCCTGAAGTATGCTGCTACCAGTAGCATTGGTACATTAGGAAGTGCATTCTTCTGTATGAATTTGTGCTGAACCAATACATCAGCATGGTGTGAAAATAACCTGTGCTACCTCAAGGTGCCACTTTTTTTGCTGATGTTAATTTAAAAAACAACAAAAATGGTTTGTAGTTTTCACACTTTTTTAGGTTGAGGTTAATGCATGTTAGCTAATGCTATTTTTTCCTAATGAAAGCAAAACCTAGGGGAGAAAATGAGAATTCTGTATTTATTTCAGAAAGGGACAGGGTATCTAAATTTAATCTTTGGACAATAATGTCGTATGGAGAGCAATTTCTTGCAGCCTCTGTAATGGTAACATTAGCCTGTTTATGGCCTTTTAGCACATAAAAGGCCATAAACATATACAAGAGATTGTATATCTTGGTGTGTAGTTTTCTTATGTAGTAAGATATCAACATTAATTTAAAATACTGAGAAATTACTGTTTCTTGAGAGGTTAATTGGACCCAATCCAAATATGAATTTGATCAATCCATTAATAGACTCTGCAGACTAAAAAAGAAAAAAAGGATTACCAGTGAAAAATCTTCCTTTTGATGCCTTAAGATTAACTTGATAGCTTAGTGAGAACAATTATTGGAAACATTTTGTAATATGTAAAGGAATGAGCAATTGTCTATTTTGATTAAGCTACTTGTGTATAGCAAATGAGTCTCTAATGTAATTGATGCATTAATTGTTTTCCATTTAGTGCATTTACTTTGGGGAAACAGACTTCTCATACTCTGATTTTTGTTTAGTATTAGAAATCTATGTAGATTGTTTGTTTGAAAGTGATCTTAGGAAATTTTGGTCAATTCAAACTCAGGTATTCTGCTCAGATTATTATACCATGCTCATCACTGTAGTATCTGAATGCCTTCCATTAAATGATGTGATTAGCACTGTCACGTGTTGTTCACTCTTCTCCCCAGTGGTAGAAATGTGTGCAATGGAGTGTCTGTCTGGTGGGGGTTTTTACATATACACGTTATGCATGTATTAGAGAAAGCCAGGTCAAAGAGAGTCTGATGCCAGCTACCCCAAATATATGTTTAAGCACTTAATTATCAAGTGGTTTGCACTCCAGAGATGAACACCTGAAACTCCCACTGACTTAACTGGAAGTTGTGGGTACCCTAGACCTCTAAATATAAGGATACTCCTTCATTTAGCTGCCTAAATATAAAACTAGGTGCCCAAATTTAAAACACCTGAGCTTTAAAATATGGCCTTTCTGATTTCAGAATTGTAAAGCATTTTTTTAATTTGTAGAACTTGAAAATGTTTGACATGAAATAATTTTTCTCCATTTAGCTCCTAATGGAGGTGTATGAACACCACAAAAACTTAATAGTGGCTGGTGGGTAAGAGTTCGGGGTGTGGTGTGTGTGGCCTTTTTAGCATGGTTGATTCCTACTATTCCAAGTGAGAACACATGAGCAGCTTGGGGAAGCTTGAACTGTTGCCATTACTGAACTTATTAGTGGGTGCGCATATTCTGACTCCCTATGGCTGTCAGCCTCTCTTCTTTCATAAGGACTACATTCACTGGCTGGATATTTGGCTAGACTTATCAAATTGTTTTGTTAACCAGAGGTGGTTAGTCCTCCATTCTGTTTAGGGACAGCTCTATGGCAGGAGTCTCTTGCTGTGAATGGAGTTTGGAGTTAGAGATGAGGGAGCTGGACTACTTTTGCTTATCAGTGTTCAGGGCATCTCTCCTTCTCTTCCCCCCACCCCCTTTGGCTTGTAGATACTTTCTTTTTCTTACAGACTTAGAATCTTTTAAACTTTGTCTTAACTCCCACTGTTCTCCTTCCTGGAGAGAGGTTTTGATCACTTTGCAGAAGTGTCTTAAAGTAAATAGGTGGAAATTTACATGGCAGCAGCATACTAAATAAGTACCATATATACTCGTACATAAGCAGAATTTTTTTAGTAATAAAAGGGAAGCATCAGAGAAGGGGGTTGGCTTATGAATGGGTATGGGGGGTGGAGAGGTGGGACACAGGTCTTTTTCCCACCCTCTCCCCCAACAGAGGGGGCAAGGAGAGGCAACACAGTCAGCAGAGCCAGAAGGGAAGAGGCGGTGCCAGAGTCTCTCCTCTTCTGGCCACGCTGCTCTCTCCCCAGCTCCGAAGCAGCTGCAGAAACATCCTCCTCTGGCTTGCTCCAAGTAAGGTGGGAGGGGATGGGGAGAGGAGGGACTATAGGGGGAGGGGTCATGGGGAGATCCCAGGTTAGGGGTGGGGTCGTGTGTGTGTGTGTGTGGGGGGGGGGGGTCACAGGGGTTACTGACCTGACCCCCAGCTTCTCCCCCCCACAAATTTCCCCACCAGTTGCTGTCCCGGCCCATCCGGGTAAGCCGCTGGCAGGCTGGGACATTTTGTTTACTTAGATTTACCTCCGTGCCTGCAGGCGCTCGAGGTAAACAAATCCTCTCAGCCCGCAAGCGGCTTATGCTCATGGGCCGGGAGCCAAAGTTTGCCAACGCATGAATTATAGGGTTGGCTTATGAATGGGTCATAAAAATTTGCCATTTTTACTTATCCATCTTGGGGTGGGGGCTCGGCTTATAAATGAACCGGCTCATGATCGAGTATATACAATAATTTATATATAATCTGTGGATTTGCAATTTCTTTCATGGTTTGTTTTCAGTGATGATAGTATTAACTTGTTGCAGTTGCTGAGGTGGACTTAAAATAACCAAACTAGTGAAGTCTTACCATATCTTCAAGTCCTTCATAAGAATATGCCCAAGCATACCTTGCCCTTTGGTAGCCAAGGTAGTTTTGCTTAGATAATAAAGGTACTGGAGCAGAAATGACAAATGTTATGTTTTGCTAGACTAAAACAGAGTTCATGTCCATTTTCTCATCTGAAATGAAGGCAGTGTTGCTTCTGGGGACAGCTTTTAGGGTTTTCTTCAGCATTATTAGTGTTAAAATTCCCTCAACATTAAAATTGTATCTAAATAGCTATAAAATGTGCATCTCTTAAAGCTTTAAAGATTCCATTACTCAGCATATGGTGTAGGTGCTGCTTGTAGGAAGAAGAGTCAGTGGAATCATCTTCACAAATGTAAAACTTGTTTCTGTAACTTCTGGTGGGTTTCTCTTGAGCCGAGAGCTATTTTATAGCAAATGTGAATATCCCTGTTTCTCCTCCCTGTTTAATCCTTGCTTGTGGCATTGCTATCTTCCGGTGTCTCTTTGGGCCAAGTGCTGTATAGTTTTCAGATAAAATTGGTTACAAAAGCTTTGCAGTTTTTTAGGAGCCAAAGTCCCACTTTCAAATATGACTTGCCTCTGAAATTCTCTTGGGAAATGGCTATTGAAAATTTTACTCTTGATCTTATGATGTTAGGTAGCTGAGTTCAGAGTATACTCAAAAATGTGCACCCAGATTAGATTAGGTCCCTACATTTTTTTTTTTTTTTTAAACAGTACTTTGCCCATCTATAGGAATTAGGATTTCAGTACTTTTGGAGACAAGTCCCTCTAATTACCCATATGTCAGGAAACTTTTTTTGCTGATATTTAGCCAAAACTTTCTTGCTAAATCTTCTTACTCCTGTCTCGTTTGTCTAAAATTCTCCATTAGTAAGAATCTGTGCAAATAACTCCAGACTAAGCAACTAGCCAAATTTGTTTAGTTATCTCAGTGTTTCACCACATTCAGGAACATTTGTTCTTCTTTAAATCTTCTTCAGCTTGTCCAATGTGGTTGCATTGGTAATTTCTTGGTGTGTGACACTTTGCTTCTGTAGCTGAAATAGCATTTAACTTGCATGGCGCCATATGAAGTTGATATATCTAGCTCATTACTGTAGTCCAAAGACCTCTTACCTAGTTGTACAGCACTGTTAATTTTAACTTAGGTTGGGTATTCTGTTCTTACCTCCCACCACCACCACCCCCCCTTTTTTTTTTTTTTTTTTTTTTAGGTTCTTAACTCAAATTTGGACTGAAGAATTTCATTCTTGGTCTCTACCTGAAGCTAAAGAACTTAAGTTTGAACAAAATCAGTTAAAACACTTCTTTGGTTGACTTTTTAAAGTTTTTGTACTTTGAATATTTTCAAACTATTCTCTTTACACAGGGTTAAATGGGGAAAATACCACTACTCAATCTCCTAAATTCTGCCCCTTGAGGTGCCATGGATCACTACTCACACTAGCTTGTGAAAATTGTGTGACTAGCCCTCTTCTTTCTTGGGTATGTTGATCAGCTATGAAATAACTAATTTCAACACTTAATGTTAGTCTACTCTACAAAGCGCCCTAATGGAGATGCAGGTTATGCTGGCAAAAGGAGTTATTTTGCTAGTGTAGTTAACCCATCTCCCCGAATGATACAAGCTATATCAGCAGAAGCAATCTTTTGGTCATATAAGCTGTCTGTGCATACTTTTTCACTCCTAATTGACACTATGCCGAGGAGGTAATGTATAGTATAAACCTGGCTTTAAGGCTTGTATAAACAGGAAAGTTTTATACTGGTATAAACTAAGGAGTGAATTTAATCCAGTATAATTATACTGGTATAGCTCACTGAGGCTAGGTCTAGACTACGGGGGGTTGACCTAAGATACGCAACTTCAGCTACATGAATAGTGTAGCTGAAGTTGCGTATTTTAGGTCGACTTACCTGGCTGTGAGGACGGCGGTGAGTCGACCGCTGCCAGCCGCCGTCGACTCCGCTTCCGCCTCTTGTCGCGATGGATTTCCAGAGTCGACGGCAGAGCCATCAGGGATCGATTTATCGCATCTTCACTAGATGCGATAAGTCGATCCCCAATAGATCGATTGCTACCCGCTGAATCAGCGGGTAATGAAGACGTGCCCTGAGTGGGCACTCTTATTCCAGAATAAGCCCTTAAATAGTTACTAGGTTTTGAGGTTTTTCACCCATTGAGATGAATAAGAGAAATGTACATCTCCGTCAGAGCTATTGTTTCATGTAGTCAGTCTCCAGCAGACATCACTGGGTAAATTTAAACTTGGGATTGATCTACACCTAAAATGTAGGTCAATTTAGTTATGTTGCTCTGGTGTGGAAAAATTCACAGCCTCCAAAAGATGCAGTTAAGCCAACCTAAGCCCCAGTATAGGCAGCACTAGGTTGGTAGCTAGGCCGATAGAAGAATTCTTCTATCACCTTTCAGAGAGGTGGATTTACTAAAGCAGCAGCGGAACTCCTAGTATCACTGTAGTTCAGGTGTGTGCTGCTTTAGTGTTTCTAGTGTAGACATACCCCATAGTTCACAAATTTGAATGTTATTCATGACCATAGGGGCTAGAGTTTTAAGTTTTACTTAAAAGAGGAAAAAGAGGGGAGAGGGAGGAGGGAGAAACACAAAGCAGCTTTCAAGAAGAGTACTGGCTCATCAACCCTCTGAGATTCCCATAAAACTTGACCCCCTCCTTCTGAAATGTTAAGCTTGGGATGTGGCAAGCTCAAATATAGAGATAGTGGCTCTTCTTTTTATTTATACATTCCACAGTGTATATCTCTAACTTAATTTTATCCATCAAGTTTAGCAGGCCTTTCTGCTAGATCACTCATCCCTAGAACAGGTGAAATATCCTTAACTTTGCCCACCTTATCAAATTAGCAGAAAAGCTCATAAACCTGCTATTTCTCATTGATACCCTCTGAAGGAATCTGATAGACTATGTTCAAAAAGTGGGGTCATCCAGGCATAGGTTTATTAACCACACAGGATAATGTGAAATGTTCTATCTTTCTTAATAGAATAGAGAAGTCAGCAAAGCTGACATCCACCTTCCTGTTAGTCTGGGGTTGGATTGACACAAACAAACTTTCTGATGACTTAATTTGACCTCTTGGCCTACAGTCTGCACACTACTTAGTGAATTTGTCTAGGACGTGTTTTGTGTGGATTGTCTAAGATGTATTTTGTTTTTTATTTTAATTTTATTTAATTTTTAATTTTACACCCTTTTGAAGGCATACTTTTTTACTGTTAAACTCCAAAGGTGATATAAATAACAAAGCCCTATAGCTGGTATCCTTTGTGAATGAGCACAGAAGGGAAGGCATTACATACTTGCACAGTATGACAGACCCATATCTTCTACAAGCAATGATAGTTCATTAGCTTGTTCTACCTGCATATCGCTCTGCATAATGAATGGTCTTCTTCAAGACAAGTTCCCAAGGGGCATTAAGTGGGCGGAAGAAGGAGGTTTCAATGGAAAAAGTACTTTTTTTTTTTTTTTTTTTTTAAGTGAGAGTTTGCCCCAGGCAGTAAAGAAGCCATGTACAGTAAAACCTCAGTTATGAACACCTCTGGAATGGAGGTTGTTTGTAACAGAAATGTTTATAATTCTGAGCAAAACGTTATGGTTGTTCTTTCAAAAGTTTACAGTGGAACATTGATTTACTACAGCTTTGATACTTTACTATGCAGAAGAAAAATGCTGCTTTCCCTTTTTTTAGTAGTTTAATACAGTACTGTACTGTTTCCTTTATTTATTTTCCTCTGCTGCTGCCTGATTGTGTACTTCTGGTTCCAAATGAGGTGTGTGGTTGGCTGTCAATTCGTAGCTCTGGTGTTTGTAACTTTGAGGTTCTACTGTAGATGACTTCATTCATTGAAGAATACTTACTCTTTCCACAAGGAGGAACTGTTGTATGACCCTTCTGAAAGGTTTGGGCCCAAAGCGGCTTTCAGTATAGGGCATGCATATTCTTCCCCTACCTTGCCATGCAAACCTATAGTTTCTGTGGTTTTTTTTTTTTTTTTTTTAAACAATAAGCCACACTGTTACCCAGTACAAAGTAAATCCTTTCCTATTCTTTGAGGACTTCATTTGAGTATTTCAACATACTCCATATCGCTCTCATAGAACAACTTGATAGTACTTAGTCAATTTGCAACAATAATTCAGGGATGAAAATTGCCTGAAGATCCAGAATGTGAACTTTATTTACAGTATTGAATATTCTGTTTTCTTGAGCAGTAAATCTGTGATGCTGTGACCTTCTCCTCTTGCTATTCTTAGGCAAAATACTAGAGACAGCAACGTTTTTGGTGACAAAACTGGCAGGAAGCATGTAGGAGACTGCTAAAGTAGATCGCCTTTCATTTCACTGCAAACTTAATATGGGTTAGGCTTTTGTATGTGGGTGTTTTTGTGCTTGTGTCATGTGTAATGTACTGTTGAGAACCGTAATAGACTAGTTGGATTTTCAGAAAAGTTAACAGTAAGAGGCATTTGTTTTGTTAGAAAGACTTGTTAACAACTTTTAAGATAACTAGAGTGTTCTGAATCCAAATATGGTTGTTACCAAGCCTGTGTGTGTGTGTATGTATATAATGTATTTTTATTTGCAAGTTTGAAGGTCTAAACTTGGAAATTCAACTTGGTAACAACCATTTTTGAATTCAGCAGATTCAGGGTGGATTTGATTTAAATCAAATTGATTTAATCCATAATTTAATCACTAGTCAAGAAGACTGAATTTAATCATGGATTTCTACGTAAAAGTGCATTCTTGTTGGTTGTTATAACCTTAATACATATTCTTCACAACTCAGAGATAGATGAAACATATACTGGGTCTCTTTTACGGCCTGCTGCATTATAAGTTTTCCCTTCTAGAGAGAGAATGGTATGGTAGATCTCAAGTCAATGAAAGCTACACTCAAAGACTTGAAGACTTCTGGAATATGCTGCTCAAATACTTTTACTTTTGTTTCTCCTGCCTGTCCCTCCCTTCTCACATTTATCTCCAGACTTCTTCTCCTTGTCCAGATCTATTCCGCTCCCAACAATCTTCTATTCATTGAACTCTTTGAAACTTTGCACTTTTAGAGAGAGGTAAGGGATTGATTCTGTGTACACAAATTTGCAGAGGGACAATAGGGTTGAGGTCTGTCATTTCTCACTTCTGTATATTAATTTATTTACTTAAAAAGATTTGTTGCTGTTAACAAGCATTATCTCTGGAGACACAAATTCACAGTTTGAGAACTGCAAAACTAAGCATCTCTGGTGGTATCTTCTAGACTGAACACTGAGTCCCATTGGGTAGATAGAAAGATTAACCTAAATTTATACAGAAGCCCCTGGAACCCCATAAGATTGGGTCCCTAATCCATGAACTATTGGAACTCCATTTACAAAAGGTTTCTTAAACAGTACGTGAATATAATTGTTTCATACTATAGAATTAGAATTTATAATCCCTATTCCATGATGAGATGTCTTTGAACTATAATGTATCTTAATTAAAACTATCTTTAGATAGGTTTTTCCTCAAAAAGCATTTTATCAAAAAACTCTATTTAAATAAAAAAATCATTGATTTTTATCCAACCTGAGCAGGTTCAACTTATGTTTAGAAAAAGTTACCACCAACTTGTAACACAAAATTGCTCTAGACCTCTTGGAGGATTGATTCTGAGATTTCTTTCTAATTTGTAAGTGGATTTAGAGTTTGAGCCTGGCTTGGAAAACTGCTGGAAAGGCTCCACTCCCTCCTTACAGTTTCATCTCCCCACACATCAATTTTCCTGGAGTTGGAATAATTTTTCTTGCTTATTAGGACAGTTGAAATTCCACTCAATGTGCATTTCATGCTCCCCTATAGTACGAGTGAGGGATCTTAGTTGCATAATGGAACACTGGACAAGGTTCTCTTATTTGGACTGTCCAATGAAGGACTGGCATAATGTAGTGCTGCCAACCCCACATATTCAAAAATAAATTGGTTTAAATCAGGAGCTGTAACCAAAAAAATAATTTTGGGCTCTTAATCTTTGAAAGCTCAAAAGCCATAGTCACGTCACATTTCCAAGCTTTTCTCTGAAACCATGAGGATTAGAGACTTTATTTAAAAAGATAAGCAAGTAGAGATTATCACATAAAGCCACAACTACTGGAGTCATTAAGAAATAACAAAAATATGGAGACCTCCCAATAAAATAATGAATTGCAATACTATATAAGGGCTAATAGGCTTGGCTTTGCATAGATCTGTCAGATGCTTGAGGACAGTGCTAGGGTTGACTTCAGTGGGAAGTCGAGCTGGAGTGGAAGGGTTTAAGGCAGCACTCTTAGGAGAGGAAGCCATGGCCCCTCGATCCTGCTGGGCATGCTCCAGCTGCAGTATAAAAGGGAGCAATCTACCTCAGTCTGGGCTGACTGCAGACGAGGAAGGACTTACCTCGCTGGCTCCACCCGAGAAGCAGGCAGGCTCCTGGACCGCTGGAGCAGGAGATGCCGAGGCCTAGGCAAGTGCCCCGTACCTGCGGAACCCCCAGGGAGATTGCAGTTGCCACCCGAGGAGCCCAAAGACTCTGAAGACATGCCAACTTCAACGGCAGGAGTCATGGTCGGAAGTAGCCCAGGGAGGGACTAGCCAGGGTCCCTGCAGCAGTTGGCGTTTTGTGAGCAGATTCCCTGCTGACTTGTTGGCGAACCCATTTGCCACTACCAGGGCCCTGGTTTGGGATCTAGTGGAGCAGGGAGGGCCTGGGTCTCCCTATCCCAGCCGCCCCCTTCTGGTGGGCGGCCCACCAAAGACCCTCCTGTTGACTCTGGCTATTGGGCCGTGCTTCTCTGCAGCAGAGGGAAGTCCTATTGACTCTGGCCATTAGGCTGCACTTCCCTGCAGACAAGGGGAATCCTATTGATGCCAGCCATTGGGCCACGCAGCTCTGAGGCTGAGGGCAGCTGTATTGACTTATCGCAGGGCTACCATGCCCTTGCCATGCCCCCGGGTGACGGGTGTACTTGCCCAGTGACAAGACCCAACAGAAAGGAGGTCTGTGAGGCAGTCTGACATATTTGTGAGGTAGGGGCTTCCAGCAGTGAGTCCTTAGCCATGGGTGGGTAGTTGTATGTAGTATGATTGTGGTTTACCTCATCCCTGGCCCCTGTTGAGGATGACTGCAGGTGTCCCAGAGGAGGCAGCGCAAGCTGACAGGGCCTGGAAGCAGGCCATGCTAGAATAGGATGCATGAGTAAGCTCTTCTGGGCTGTCATAAGACATTCCTAGACTGCTGCTCTGTAAGTGAATGAAAAGGAAAGAATGAGGCTATATCTACACAGCATTTTGGAGACTGGGAGTGAGCCTCCCAACTCAGAACAACAGACTCGATAGACTTCAGAGCCTGATCTCCAACCAAGCTGCAACTTTGAAGCGCTGTCTAAGCTGCTCTTTTTGCCAAAGTCTGCTCACTCAATGTGTGAGGCTTGCTTCTGTAGTCTCCAAAAGTCTCTGTAGACATACCCCAAGTGGCATCTGGTGCTCTTTTATAGGTGTGAAGAGGTGGGACCTAGGTAATAATTCTAGGGAAGTCTGTCTTTGAGTAAAAAAAAACCTCTGCTAAACAATCTGTTCCACCTTGTATTTAGCTGTGACACTACCACTTCATTTCCCAGACGTGAAGAAGAGCTCGGTGAAAGATCCAAGCTTATACAAAGAGAAGTTGGTCCAATAAAAGATATTATCTCACTAATATCCTGGGACCCACACAGCTACAACAAAGCTGCAAACAACAAATTGTAATAATCTTTCATGGGGCCTCTGCAGTGTGGTGTTACTGGCCCTTACTTGACACAGCCCCTGGTAGCACGTGCCATGTGCACCACAGCTGAGGCAACTATTGCTTTAGTGCTTTAGTTCAGTTCTGTTGGCCCTAACACTTGGTGGGTTTCAATGCAGTTCCTCAGCTCATCAAATGCCATTCTCCTTTCAGGAGTCCAGATACCCTGCCTTTTTGATCCACTTCTTTGAACTGCTACAGAATCTTCTGCTTTTGGCAACCCATCACTTTCCTGAGCAGAAGGAAAAGAGCCTCAGCAAATACACCAACATACACTCTATTTACCAGTTGCTGTTTAGCCAATTCATCACACTGTCATAAAGGAAAACTAACAGGCATTGAGTGCTGCTTGAATGAAATCTATTCTATTGAAACATTTGTCCTAAACTGTTTGTCCTGGTATTGGAGCTCCCTGCTCTAAGGTGGCTCACGGGCTCTTCCTCTCTGGAAAAGACAACTCGTTCAATTCCTCCTTTTGTCGCAACTTATTTCAAATGAGGAGGATCCACTGGCTTTAAGTGAAATTTGTGCTTGTCTAGGTAGTCCGTCTTTACCTGACCACTGGTACAATTCTTCAGATGTTTTGGTTCTTTGTGTGTGATTTTTCTGCCTTACTGCATAACAAACAGTTCAGTTACATGTACATATATCAGTGTGTATTTTTAGAAATTAATATTATTTTAGCAGTGTTGCTTTGCACTAGCAGACAAAACTTAGCCAAAATTGAAAAATCATTGATCTTTTACTGTTGGACAGATTAGTGATAAAAGCCCAGCCAAAATAAGCGTTCGGTTTGTCCTGTTCAAATGTCAGTTTCTCTTGCACTTTTAAAATTGCCATTATTGCCAACTCAGTGCATATCATTTGGTCTTAAGACCAAATATATTTCGTGAATGAATATCTTATTAGCTTTGCTGAAGTGCATCTTTCACATTTCCATCTGATTATGGAAATACTGTCTTTTCTTTTTTACTTTTTGTGTAGGTGTCTTTTGGGTGGATTAAAAGGCTACATATTTTAAATATATACAGTTGCTCATTCTGTGGGATGGGTCTTATCTGAAAAGAGTTTTAATCACCTAAAATTGGACACTGGAATAGAGTACCGAGAGGGGTGTGATTAAGGTAGATGAAGATATGACTAGCCCTACATATCTAACAAATACTTGCCTCAGTCTTTAATGAGAAGCTTAAGGATAATAGTAGGATGACAAATGGGAATGAGGATATGGAGGCAGATATTACCACATCCAAGGTAGAAGCCAGACTCAAACAGCTTAATGGGACTCAATCGGGGGGCCCAGATAATTTTCATCCAAGAATACTAAAGGAACTGGCGCATGAAATTGCAAGCCCATTACCAAGAATTTGTAATTAATCTGTAAACTCAGGGGCTGTACCGTTTGACTGGAGAATTGCTAACATAGTTCCTATTTTTAAGAAAGGGGGGGGAAAAGTGATCCGGGTAACTACAGGCCTGTTAGTTTGACATCTGTAAGTATGCAAGGTCTTGGAAAAAAATTTGAAGGAGAAAGTAGTTAAGGACACTGAGGTCAATGGTAATTGGGACAAAATAGAACATGGTTTTACAAAAGGTAGATCATGCCAAACCAACCTGAACTCCTTCTTTGAGAAGGGAACAGATTTTTTTTTTTTTTTTTTTTTTAGACAAAGGAAACACAGTGGATCTAATTTACCTCCATTTCAGTAAGGCATTTGATACGGGAAATTATTAGCTAAATTGGAAAAGATGGGAATCAATATGAAAATTAAAAGGTGGATAAGGAACTTGTTAAAGGGGAGACTACAACGGGTCATACTGAAAAGTGAACTGTCAGGCTGGAGGGAGGTTACTGGTGGTGTTCCTCTGGGATCGGTTTTGGGACCAATCTTATTTAATCTTTTTATTACTGGTGTTGGCACAAAGTGGGAATGTGCTAATAAAGTTTGTGGATAACACACAGCTGGGAGGTATTGCCAATACAGAGAAGGACCGGGATATCATACAGGAAGATCTGGATGACCTTGTAAACTGGAGTAATAGTAAGAGGATGAAATTTAATAGTGAAAAGTGCAAGGTCATGCATTTAGGGATTAATAAGAATTTTTGTTATAAGCTGGGTACGCATCAGTTGGCAGTAACAGAGGAGGAGAAGGACCTCGGAGTATTGGTTGATCAGAGGATGACAATGATATGGCTGTGTGTGTGTGGGGGGAAACTAATGCGGTCTTGGAATGTATCAGGCGAGGTATTTCCAGTAGCGATAAGGAGGTGTTAGTACCGTTATACAAGGCACTAGTGAGACCTCATCTGGAATACTGTGTGCAGTTCTGGTCTCCCATGTTTAAGAAGGATGAATTCAAACTGAAACAGGTACAGAGAAGGGCTACTAGGATGATCCGAGGAATGGAAAACCTGTCTTATGAAAGGAGACTCAAAGAGCTTGGCTTGTTCAGCCTAACCAAAAGAAGGCTGAGGGGAGATATGATTGCACTCTACAAATATATCAGAGGGATAAATACCAGGGATGGAGAGGAATTATTTAAGCTCAGTACTAATGTGGACACAAGAACAAATAGATATAAACTGGCCTTCAGGAAATTTAGATTTGAAATTAGACTAAGGTTTTTAACCATCAGAGGAGTGAAGTTCTGGAACAGCCTTCCAAGGGGAGCAGTGGGGGCAAAAGACATATCTGGCTTCAAGACTAAGCTTGATAAGTTTGATGGTATAACCTAATTTTGGCAATTAGTTGATCTTTGACTATTAGCAGTAAATATGCCCAATGGCCTGTGATGGGATGTTAGATGGGGTGGGATCTGAGTTACTACAGAGAATTCTTTCCTGGGTGTCTGGCTGGTGAGTCTTGCCCACATGATCAGGGTTTAGCTGATCGCCATATTTGGGGTTGGGAAGGAATTTTCCTCCAGGGCAGATTGGCAAAGGCCCTTGGTTTTTCGCCTTCCTCTGCAGCGTGGGGCACGGGTCACTTGCTGGAGGATTCTCTGCCCCTTGAAGTCTTTTAAACCACGATTTGAGGACTTCAGTAGCTCAGACATTGGTTAGGGGTTTGATACAGGAGTGGGTGGGTGAGATTCTGTGGCCTGCGTTGTGCAGAAGGTCAGACTAGACTATCATAATGGTCCCTTCTGACCTTAAAGTCTATGATTTTGTGACTTCTCTAGGTTTGGTGCTGGTCCTGCATCTACTTAAAAGGTGCATAATAAATTCCATACCTCTCCCCATTTGACTTTCCTTTCCAGGGTGTTCTCCTCCTTTACAGCCAGATACCAAAGAGCTGTCTGCAGTAGCTATTCCTTCAACCCACTTAATTTTAGAACTTCTGCAGGATCCCTTCTGTCAGTCCCAAGTGTTTTCAGTGATTCATAGCAAACTGTTGGCTATTCCAGTGTACAGCTGTATTTATTCCATTCATGTGCAGCAACATTTTTCCTTACGGCTGCACTTTGCAAGTTTAAGAATATTTAATGGCCAGTCTCAAACTTAGTTTTGATTTGACAGTTTGAGCCTTCAAAAATCTATTACCTATGGAACAGGACAAGGTTTCCTCAGTGAAGGCTATTTTTATGCAACTTTCTTATTCCATCCCTCAGCTCTTTCAGCTGTGAAACTGAGGGGTCAGATAAGAAAATGTCACAAGACTTCATTTGAAAAAAAAACCCACATTTTTTTTTCATGTTCAAATCACAGAACCACTCTTTTTCAGCTCCCTGCATGCTGCTTCTCTTCTCTTGCTCTCCCCCAGAAATCCACCTTCAGTCACCTAAAATTCAACTTGAAGGTGACCATTTCAGAAGTATGACTTCAGCTACAGTGTTTGCTCACATTTTAACAATATACTGGAAACTCTTGTACATTTTTTATCTAAAGATAAAGTATATTAAGGATGGTGCAAGGTCGATCTTTCAACCTTGATGCTTATTTGTAGTGGACCCTCCCCCTCTCCCCACCCGTAATTTTTTTTTCTTTTGTTAGCTTGATAGAGGTTGAGTGGGGGAAAATGCAATGCAGGCTATGTATTGGTGGTGTATGTTCACAGGGAGGTTGTCCCAGAAGGAAAGAGGCTGGGATGTAAAAAAGATTCAGTGGGAGGAAGGAGTGACTGAAATAGCATGCAGGGAAAAAAGGAAAACCAAAGTACAGGAAAAGAGATTTGGTGACAAGAGGAGGGGAATGGAGGGGCAGGAATAGGGTGACCAGATGTCCCAATTTTATAGGGACAGTCCTGATTTTTGGGTCTTTTTCTTATATAGGCTCCTATTACCCCCCACCTCCGTCCCGATTTTTCACATTTGCTGCCTGGTCACCCTAGGCAGGAAGGATAGTATCAGTGTAAAGTAAAGCTTTTCTTTAATCTTAGTGCACCAGCTTGAGTCAACTATTTTCATACTGTGTAACATTTCACTGTCCTTTCAGCAGCAGTAATATGTTCTCCCCTGACGTAGTTACTTTCTCATCACTTGTACATTACATGCATGTGTGGCTTTTTAAAACAAAGATGGAGCTTCTGGTTAGCTGCTAACAAACAACCATATTTTTTTTGTCTCTAGAAACAAGTATATCTAACTCTTGTAATCCAGACATTTCCTATACTAGAATTAGAACAAATGCTACAATGATGTTCCATAAAGTATTTCATTAAGTGTTTTTATATTGTGAAGAGGTCAGGAAAGATATTTCACTATCATATAAATCTTTCCTGAGGCTGTATTTCTAGGAGCTAGTGTTCATCTCCACATGGAACTGTTCTGGAATAAATGTTCTGCTTTAAATTCACACACTACTTCAATCCAAAGTGTCTTTCAGGTCTAGATAAACCCTGAGAATGAAGTACCAAATTTCAGAAAATCATCAATGATGTATCAAGTCTTAGGTACTTGGTCTGAGCGGTTCTTCTGAGGACAGTCCTCCTTAATTCAAGCATTTGTTGGAAATAAACTGAGGGAATAGCTCAGTGGGTTTCTATATAGTACTTGTGAATGGCTAAGCACTGCCCACTTTCCAGGACCAGCAGTAGTGTGAAAATAACTTTTGTGGAGATGGTCGTACCTGCCCATGTTTGGTGGTAGTTATGTAGTTGCCACTCATAACCCAATATATAGTATGCCACACTTTCTCTCCCTAAACTATGGGAAAGATGTTTCAGGCTAATGTGGCTTCTCAGTGCCTGCAGCCTGATATTTAACCGGCTTGTTGACTGTATTGAGACCAGCCTCTATGCTGAGGTTCTCTTAATTAGGACCCAAGATTCGCTTTGGCCTCAGCACTGCATTCTCTCTCAGGCTCAAGACCCCGGTCTTCTTGACCCCATACTATGATTGAATCATTCATCCAGCATCATTTCATAAGGCTTCAATAGCCCAGCCCCAGTACAAGTGGTGCCAGCTGTCTCTCTTCTTACTCCCCACTCCAGAATATTTTGAGGGCCTTAAGATGGCATTGCGGTCACTTTTTCCAAGCACTGGACGAGTGTCGAGATCTCCGCATTGATCAGCTTAAACACCTCACTTGTTCAGATTCTGATAGCAGTTTGATCTCTGTTCTGAGTTGGGGGTCTCGCACCATCGACGGTGCTAGCCACTCTGCTGCACGACTCTTCTGCTACCTGATTCTGCACCATAACTGTCTCTCAGGTTCCACTCCACAGCCACCTTGGAGTGCCTTCAGTTTCTTTGGAGAAGAGTTTGCAGGATCCTTGGAATAGCCTTTGGGGCATTGCACTCCTTTCCTGACTTGGTATCCTTCTGAAATCTCAAGCCATGCCAGGGCTCATTCCAGCTGCTTGTGACTCTATATACAGAGCTCCATGAAGACTCTTGGAAGCCACAAGATCATCTCGAACACAGAGCACTGAGCCAGGCAGCATGCCCTACCTTGGCACTGATCCCTTATCTAGCACTGACACACCACTGGAATCCTAGGGGAAAATCAGACCTCCCATTGGAGGGTAGTGGCTTCCTTAGTGACAAGGCGATGTAGAATATTTAGGCCACTGCCCACCCTCTGGAATTCACTTCCTCAGAGTTGAAGACCACCACTCTCTTCTATCAGTGTTCTACCTTCAGGAACAGTTTCCCTTACAACATCAAGGGATGCAGTTTCATGGGCATCTTCTAAACCTTTTGCTGGCAAACATTCTCAGCAGAACAGAAGTAGGATCCCTCAGAGTATCTGACTCCAAGCAGCAATTTTGAGGGTATGGTTGAGAGCCATATACCAATTTGCACCATATCTCCAGTCATCCTATCTTCATTCCTTCCTTTCTGACCCAGTCTCTCCTCCTATAGAACATACAGATGCATGTTTACTTCTGATTTCTGGGCACCATCTGCAATGGATACTAATCCACCCATTTCTGCATCAGGCTACATGGCCATCTCCCCCCTCCTTTTTTTTTTTTTTTTTTAAGGACCAGTCTCACTAGAGAGGCCTGTAGGTCATGAAGAGAGTCATAGAGGAGGCTCTACGGGAACATTGGGGAAAAGGATTTTATTCTTGCTACTTCCTGATCTACTGGAAGAGCAATTGTCTGAAATTTGTCCTCGACCTCAGAAACATCAACAGGCACATATGAGCATTCAGTTCAGGATGCACACCCTAGGAGACATTCTCCCTCTCTTATTCCAAGGAGACTGGTATGTGGCTCTCAACTTAAAGGACACGCTTCCTTTCATGACACAATCACAGTCTTATCAAGTGCCTGAGGTTTGCATGAGGACAAAACATTACCAGTTCAGAGTCCTTCCATTGTGGCCTATTCACAGCCAAAGTAATAGGGATCTTTGCATCCAAACAAAACACCAAGTGCGGAGGGGGCCAAAGCTTCCTTCTGAATATATTTCTACTACAAGGAGCAAACACTTGTCTCCCAGATACCCAAGGTCATAAAGATCAGATTGGACAGAGTTGTATTAATAGCTTTAAAGTTGTCTCACCAGTACTGGCACCCTGTGTATTCTGCAGCTGGCCAGAAAACCATATTACCTGCTGCCTCTCTCTGGGCATCTTGTCTCAACAGCAAGGGAGGATTCTGTCTCCAGCCTAGAGACATTCCACCTTGCAACATGGGACCTTTTGACTACTTGTGGACTCCCCGACCCTCAGAGTCCAAGCCATCCTACTGCAATCCAGGAAAGGTTCCAGATCGAGCTGCTATAAACAGAAAAGGCTGTAGTTCATTATCTGAATCACTAGTAAAGGACTAACTCAATATTAGGCTGGGATCATTGCAGTCCTGGAGTACCATCTACACCTTACATTTTGGGGTTTAGGTATGGCTTCCTTAAAAGTCCACCTTTTTAAGAACAAACCTAATGAGCTGCTATTCTTACGAGTATGCCTTCTCACCCTATAGTCACCAGGTTCCTCAACAACATGATAAATGTCTTCCTCTTCTCCTCCCCCCCACTATAATTGAAGCTAAATCTTGACCTAATAAAGCTAATAAACCCTCTTTATGAGCCATCTCATTTAACCCTTTCTAGAGCATTTATTGACAGACTTCCTCAAAGTGATTACATCTACTAAGAGGGCAAGTGAGTTTAATATGTTGATGACCATGCCACCTTTTGTACTGTGGTCTACAAAGGCAGTGACCAGTGATGTCCCATCCTAGCTTCATGCCTAAAGTGGCCTCAGCTTTTCACCTGTCCAGTGCATTTCCCTGTGTTCTTCCTGAGACCTTTCATGTTCTGGGGAAACCTGTCTCCATACCATAGATGTGAAAAGATGACTCCATTCATATCTGTAAAAGACCAAGTCCTTTAGAATTTGAAGCAGGCAGTTTGTATCATAGGGGTAGATACCTGTGGAAACATATTACCAGACACTTTTTCCTACTGGATACGATGTTGCATCTTCGCTAGGAAACCAGTACCTCCTAGTTTAAATAGCCACAGCAACACAGTCAGTGGTATACATTAGACATGTTCCTTTGGTGGAGATATGCGAAGAAATAATCTAGAATTCAGTTCACACTTTCATCAGACTCCACTCTAGTTAGTCCAGAAGTATCTCTTGCCCAAGTGTTTTATTCTCCATGATGTTTGAAACTCCCTTGCACTTTCTTGTCCTGCCGCCTAGTCTCATTATGGTTTTTAAAGCAACTACAGTTTGCTGTGATCTTTAAAACTTATCTTCAACTTTATAGGAAACTGCTTTGCAGCACCAGTGCAAAAGATTTTAGTTAATATATTTTGTTTTGCTCTTTAGGTGAATTGGTAAAATTTTCATGAATCCTTTCTTCACGTCATGAGTAGGATTTGATTGTTAATAACTCCAGACTGTTTCGTAGCAACAGGGGATTTGCCAGGCTGGATCAAACACTGTCCCCTCTAGTCCAGCATCCTACATGTGGCAATGACTAATGTGATTTTATTTTTTATTTTTTTAAATCTCCCACTCCCTGTGCAACAATTGTGCATAGTGCACTAAGCCTGTTGTGTAGTTCTCTTGGGGGGGACGGACTTCTGGGGCATTTGTGCTTTATGGTACATATTGATCATTATAAAAAGAACGAGAAGTACTTGTGGCACCTTAGAGACTAACAAATTTGAGCATAAGCTTCCGTGGGCTAAAACCCACTTCGTCAGATGCACAAAAGCTTATGCTTAAATAAATTTGTTAGTCTAAGGTGCCACAAGTACGCCTCATTCTTTTTGTTGATACAGACTAACACAGCTACCACTCTGAAACCTGTTGATCATTATAGTATTCAGGAAAGACCCTTGGCCACATATTTAGTTGATGATGATATCTTACATCATAGCAATGTGAAATTCAGTAACTGTGGATGGAACTTAATCTTCTTGTTTCAAAAGTACAGTCTGATCAGTAAAAGAGAAGCTGCTTAGCAGTTGGCAGCGAAGAGTCTGAGACAGTTGTGCAGTTTTTCCTAGTATAGTGATGGGTGCTTGCATATACTAGAAAGGCCACTGATGTAGAAGACATTAGTCTGATATTATCAGACCTCTCTTAAATTCACTATAGTATTTGACTCAGACCTCTTGCAGAAATTAATTCCACAGATTGACTACACATAGCATGCAATAGGTCCTATAACTTGTGTTAATTTCCAATGTCCCCTTGTTATCTGACTCAGCAAAACAATTTTGACTCTCTCCTGTATAATCCTGATTATTCAGATTCTCTCCAGCAAATCATTCTAATTTAAAGTAGTTTGCTAAAGGTATTGCAGTTTGCACAAGTTGCTGCTTTAAAGTACGTGTTTTTCCCATGCACTTGATCAGATTCATAGATTCTAGGACTGGAAGGGACCTCGAGAGGTCATCAAGTCCAGTCCCCTGCCCGCATGGCAGGACCAAATACTGTCTAGACCATCCCTGATAGACATTTATCTAACCTACTCTTAAACATCTCCAGAGATGGAGATTCCACAACCTCCCTAGGCAATTTATTCCAGTGTTTAGGAAAAAGTTCTTAACTGTCAGAGTGGTTAAAGTCCAACCTAGACCTCCCTTGCTGCAGTTTAAGCCCATTGCTTCTTGTTCTATCCTTAGGCTAAGGTGAACAAGTTTTCTCCCTCCTCCTTATGACACCCTTTTAGATACCTGAAAACTGCTATCATGTCCCCTCTGTCTTCTTTTTTCCAAACTAAACAAACCCAATTCTTTCAGCCTTCCTTCATAGGTCATATTCTCAAGACCTTTAATCATTCTTGTTGCTCTTCTTTGGACCCTTTCCAATTTCTCCACATCTTTCTTGAAATGCGGTGCCCAGAACTGGACACAATACTCCAGCTGAGGCCTGAGCAGAGTAGAGTGGAAGAATGACTTCTCGTGTCTTTCTCACAACACACCTGTTAATACATCCTAGAATCATGTTTGCTTTTTTTTGCAACAGCATCACATATTTAGCTTGTGGTCCACTATAACCCCTAGATCCCTTTCTGCTGTACTCCTTCCTAGACAGTCTCTTCCCATTCTGTATGTGTGAAACTGATTTTTTTCCTTCCTAAGTGGAGCACTTTGCATTTGTCTTTGTTAAACTTCATCCTGTTTAACTCGGACCATTTCTCCAGTTTGTCCAGATCATTTTGAATTATGACCCTGTCCTCCAAAGCAGTTGCAATCCCTCCCAGTTTGGGATCATCCGCAAACTTAAGCGTACTTTCTATGCCAATATCTAAGTCGTTGATGAAGATATTGAACAGAGCCGGTCCCAAAACAGACCCCTGCGGTACCCCACTCGTTACGCCTTTCCAGCAGGATTGGGAACCATTAATAACAACTCTCTGAGTACGGTTATCCAGCCAGTTACGCACCCACCTTATAGTAGCCCCATCTAAATTGTATTTGCCTAGTTTATCGATAAGAATATCATGCGAGACGATATCAAATGACTTACTAAAGTCTAGGTATACCACATCCACAGCTTCTCCCTTATCCACAAGACTCGTTATCCTATCAAAGAAAGCGATCAGATTGGTTTGACATGATTTGTTCTTTACAAATCCATGCTGGCTATTCCCTATCACCTTACCACCTTCAAGTGTTTGCACATGGTTTCCTTAATTACTTGCTCCATTATCTTCCCTGGCATTGAAGTTAAACTAACTGGTCTGTAGTTTCCTGGGTTGTTTTTATTTCCCTTTTTATAGATGGGCACTATATTTGCCCTTTTCCAGTCTTCTGGAATCTCTCCCGTCTCCCATGATTTTCCAAAGATAATAGCTAGAGGCTCAGATACCTCCTCTATTAGCTCCTTGAGTATTCTAGAATGCATTTCATCAGGCCCTGGTGACTTGCAGGCATCTAACTTTTCTAAGTGATTTTTAACTTCGTTTTTTTATTTTATCTGCTAAACCTACCCCCTTCCCATTAGCATTCACTATGTTAGGCATTCCTTCAGACTTCTCGGTGAAGACCGAAACAAAGAAGTCATTAAGCATCTCTGCCATTTCCAAGTTTCCTGTTACTATTTCTCCCTCTTCACTAAGCAGTGGGCCTACCCTGTCTTTGGTCTTCCTCTTGCTTCTAATGTATTGATAAAAAGTCGTCTTGTTTCCCTTTATTCCTGTAGCTAGTTTGAGCTCATTTTGTGCCTTTGCCTTTCTAATCTTGCCGCTGCATTCCTGTGGTGTTTGCCTATATTCATCCTTTGTAATCTGTCCTAGTTTCCATTTTTTATGACTCCTTTTTATTTTTTAGATCGTGCAAGATCTCATGGTTAAGCCAAGGCGGTCTTTTACCACATTTTCTGTCTTTCCTACCCAGCGGAATAGCTCGCTTTTGGGCCCTTAATAGTGTCCCTTTGAAAAACTGCCAACTCTCCTCGGTTGTTTTTCCCCTCTGTCTTGATTCCCATGGGACCTTACATATCAGCTCTCTGAGCTTACCAAAATCTGCCTTCCTGAAATCCATTCTCTATTTTGCTGTTCTCCCTTCTACCTTTCCTTAGAATTGCAAACTCTGATTTCATGATCACTTTCACCCAGGCTGCCTTCTACTTTCACATTCTCAACGAGTTCCTCCCTATTTGTTAAAATCAAGTCTAGAACAGCTTCCCCCCCTAGTAGCTTTTTCAACCTTCTGAAATAAAAAGTTGTCTGAAACGCAGTCCAAGAATTTGTTGGATAGTTTGTGCCCCACTATGTTATTTTCCGAACATATATCTGGATAGTTGAAGTCCCCCATCACCACCAAATCTTGGGCTTTGGATGATTGTTAGTTGTTTAAAAAAAGCCTCATCCACCTCTTCCACCTGGTTAGGTGGCCTGTAGTAGACTCCTAGCATGACATCATCCTTGTTTTTTACCTCTTTTAGCCTAACCCAGAGACTCTCAACACTTTCATCTCCTATGTCCATCTCTTATTGCATGCAAATTATTTCCTCAGTATTAATCCTAATAGCAGAATAGGGAAATGTAACAAACAATACAGTATTCAGCATTCATATTGTCTGGATTAATCTTTTTCTGAATAAATGAAATTGCTGCATGTGGCCCTCATTTTATATAGCCAGAAGAAGTGGCATATCAAACATAGGGTGTCCAGTTTAGAATAGCATTATTTTTTTAATAGCAAAAAACAAAGCTTGTTGAGTGCACCTAATGTTGGCACTTTTGTGGGCAACTTTAATGCCATTAAGTGGACTTAAGTGAAAGTACAATAAACATAGTGACTTCATTTTGTTTTTTCAGATGAAAATTGGGATGATGATCAGCTGCTTGGATTTGAACCTTGCAATGAAAACCTTGTAACAGGTTGCAACATAATCAATGGGAAATGCGAATGTGACACCATTCGCACCTGTAGTAATCCATTTGAGTTTCCAAGCCAGGATGCTTGCCTGTCGGCTTTAAAAAGGATTGAAGGTAAGCGCTTGATTTTAGTAATTTTCAACTTGTAATTCCTTATTGTGCATCTTTCACTAGGGCCTATCACTAGGTGATAATCCTTGATCCTTAAAACAACTTAAGTGGTTTCAGGGACTAACTGCCTTTAACTTCCAAAAAGAATAGGTGTTAAAGATATTAGCACTGTGGAGTTTAAGGAAGATGTGGTTTATCCAGCTTGACTCTCAAGACCCTTGATTTGAAAATCGATGAGATTGATATTATCTTTCTTTGTGCTAAGTGTCTTTTTAAAAAGTGCATTTCACTGTTGACAAGGACAAAATTAACACAACTTGTTTAGGTGTCCTATTTTGACCTTTGTGCAGCTTCACAAATTCTTATAGTTGTGGAAAAGCAAGTTGTTCAAAATTACATTGTTATATTTAAAGTGATAGACACATGAACAAATGTAGGAACTTTAAATGTCATAAATAAAGAGCAAAAGATCTTAAGGTGTTTTTGGTTGCCTTGATTCACAATGTTTTGCATGATGGAATTGCTATTCCTTTTTCAGAAGTATATAATATAGAATTACTTTAATACTAGTACTTCTCAATTACTTGTCTTCCATTTGTTCTAGCTCACTTTAGATCAACACTTTTGTGTATACTTATCCTCAAACTCACATTTGGTGTCATAGCACTTAAGACATTGCTATATTACATGCTGCTTAACAAAGCAGTCCTAAATTCAGCCAGAGAGTGAGTTTAGGGTTATTGTGTTGCAATCAAACCTGCATGAAGTACTTTTTAAAAGTTCTCTGAGCTGGGATGGAAAATGTGGTGGTTCTTGACAGCTGTCTGTGCAATTTTACTTTGTCATAACATTTATTTTCCAACATATCCTAAGAATTTGAGGAGATTATTTGAAATATGTGAATGAGTGAATTGGCCTCAACTAAAAGTCCACATGGTGACTCAATGCAGTGTTAAAGTTAAATGTTCTAAAAGAATACTAGTCATGTTGATCTGAGTTATGAGGGTATTTTAAATAAGTAAACTAACAAGTTGTCAGGAAAATAAAATGTTTTATGAGACTTGCCTAAGTGTGTGAATCTTAATTAAGCAATGGAAAATGACAGTAATTTGAAAACCTGCTAAAGTTCTCAAACAATAAACTGGAAAAATATGGAATAAAGCAGTGAGAGTGAATATTCCTCTGTGGTGGGTCTGATCTGTTAGAAGCTCACCCACCGTAGGGGTTGTACTGCTAGTTTATTGGCTATCATACGCCTAATTGGAAAAGTTTTTAAAATTGGTACAAAATCTGTGTTTAGATCTGGTCTAGAATTGTAGTAATACCAAGGGATGTGTCTGAAGTACAAAAGGCAGCAAAGAAACTATCACTTGAAGTTTGCGTCTTGTTTTAAAATTTTGTCTGCAGTCTTTTTCACAGTTTATTACTTGGAGTGGTAGAGATGTTGTCTAATGCTGTGAGAAAGAAGCACTGAATTCTGATCCTGACTCTGACAAAGACCGCATCTGTGGTCTTAGAGAAACAGACTGAGAAGCTGTAACTTGCCTGTCTCAGAAAATGAGTTTATAATATTGATCTGGCTACTGAACAAGAGTGTTCTGAGGATTAATGTTTGTAAAGTACTTGGATAAAAGTCAAGTACCATTACAGATATCTAATTTATAATACTGTAGGTTAGTAATGTTGGACTATTTGTATCTCTGGGAGATAATATACATGCTGTGTATATCTTAACAAGCTTCAAATTATGTCTGCTGTCCTGAGTAATTTATTTCTAAGTGATTTAGCCCATACTCTTCTGTCTACTTTGTACTGCTTGTGAAGCCCTTCAGTTACGAAACTATAGAAAAATTATTTGAAGCCACATTAAGTGCTTTAACGGTGAACAGAATAAGTTTTGTCTTTCACTGGTTTTTGCTCTATTTGTTTTTAAACAGCGAATACTTTGAGAAAATAAAAATGTTCAGGACTGACTAACTCTCGTGTGCTCTCTCTTCTGGAACACTGAAAGCCTAGTTAACATGTAAGCCTTTGTCATGAAGTGACAAAGCTCTAATACAATTTTCTTCTGTAAGAAGTTCCAGCTAGACTCCTAACAGGTGTTCATTGCTGATAGCAAACTACTCAAAGCATCATACAGAACATAACTTACAGCATCTGTCTTTCCACAGATTAAACCTATTTTTCTGAATTAGTAGCAAAAGGGGAGGGAGAGAAAAGCATAGCCACAACAGATTTTCTTGAATATGACAGAGGATAATTAAATTACATCATAAAGCATCAACCCTGTGGATATATTTTTAGCAGAACTGTTCCCCCATTTATAAGCAGAGAAACATTTAAAAAAATAACAAAATAAAAAGGGGACACACAAAAAACCCCCCGATGTGCATTACTACCCATTATAATAGTAAACAAAGGACATGTTATGTATGCTGCCAAATACACATATGATTGAAATAAAAATGTGCTTTACCTTTTAAGTACTTATCATAAATACAGAGGGAGAAGCTATACTGGTATTACTGCGTCCACGCTAAGGAGTTGTACTTGTTAAAATTATATTGGTTTCTAAAGCAGTACAAAAGCTCTTGAGACAAGCCCTTGGTGATTCACTGTTATCCGAGAATTGGGGAAGGACAAAACAGTTTGGCCAAACTAAGAATCTGCTCAAGCCTTTGCTTAAATTGCTCCCGCCTAGGCTAAAACATGGCTTCAAACATGCTAGCTTGTATCTTTACTAGAATTTTCAATTGCATTAACCTAAAGGAATTGAGCTGAAATAAAAATGGAAAAACACACCCTTTTTGCCAGGACATGACCTGAGTGTTTTAAAATTTTGGTTTTACTCTGAAAATTGATTGTGAACAGGACTCTTACTTGACAGATGTATTCAGTGTCAAGTCTGCCTACTACAGTTGTGAAAAGTACTTAAACAGCATAATCAAGGCTCCCTATTAATGTTTCTGATAAACTTAACGGATTGAGCTTTCTAATGCCATGTCGACACTATAGGACTGTCAACTTAACTTATGCTGTCATACAGCCACCACAGTTGTTAAATTGCTTGTGTGCACGTGAACATTTGGCACCTGGTGTTGGTGGTGCACCTCCTCACCATAAGCATTTGTATTGATTGTATTGTGTGGGTGGGTGGGGTATTGTGGGATGGCTTTTGAAAGCCAGTAACAGTTGACATAAGCAGTGTAGACACTGTATTGACCTAATTACATCAACTGTGATTCTACTCTGGTCTGGGAGGTGGTGTTACTAAATCGGTGTAGAGAGGCGCTTATGTAGGCAGGAGGCAAATTTAAGGGAAGAGACTTCCACAGCTAGGTTCGACGCAAGGCAGCTTATGTCAACCTAACCATGTCATATAGAGCAAATGTAAGTCTGTCACACTTAAAGGCATTTTTCCCACTCCCTGTATCAGTTGTGTAGCAATTCTCTGCCCACTGTCCAGTTTTTTTTAAATGTGCCTTTTCAAATGTGGATGCCAGAACTGGACACATTATTCTAGTGTCAGTGGTGATTATACAAAGGTTAAACCACCTTCGTACTTTCCCATGTATATTCCCAAGGATGACATTAGCCTGGTTTGCTACAGCATTGCACTGGGAGTTCATGTTCAGTTACATGTTCACTATGACCCTGAAATCCTTTTCAGAGTCATTACTGTACAGGATACTGTCCCACATTCTGTAGATATGGCCTACATTCTTTGTTTTTTGAGATGACTTTGCATTTGGCGATATTAAAACTTTTTTATTTTAATGGGTCCAGCTTATTACGCTATTCAAATCACTCTGTATGACTGTCCTGTTCTCATTTACTACTCCGCTGATCTTTGTATCATCCACAGATTTTCTCAGCAATTATTTTTATATTAACTTCCAGGTCTTTGATAAAAATATTGACTCAGGCCTAGTACCTATCCCTGTAGTACCCCCACTAAAACATCCCCATTTCATGATTCCTCGTTGACAACTACTTTTTGAGATCTGTCCATCCTTTTTTTTAATCCATTGGCCTATTGATCTGTGGTATATTGATATTGTATAGTGCTGACTCTTTTTAAAATCCTGATGTGGGGTACTATGTCAAATACATTAAAGTCTAAGTATATTACACCCATGCAGTTACCTTTATCAATCACACTTGTAATATCAAAACTGAGATCCTATTTGTTCGACAAGACCTAGTTTCCATAAACCCATGTTGACTGGCATTAATTGCATTTCCATTATACATCAGAGGCATCCACACCCCAGAAACCACAGAGAGCTCCAAAAGAAAAAGAAAGACACCCTCCCTAGTAAGAACCCCACACGCTCACTTTTATTTTTATATAATATAAAAATACCTTCATCTTTTCAGGTATCATGGTTGGGAACATTACATACCAGACTCATGGGGAGGCAGGGAATTGAAAACCAGCATTACCCTCACTGTTTCACATGGTAGAAGTATGGGCAACAGCCGTGCAGGGGGCTTCTAGTGGAGAGGGAAAGTGTACACTGCCATTATTGTTGCTCTTTCATATAAGGATGCTGCAATGCCTCTTTTGCTGACAGCCATTTATCAGTGTTAAATATTAGGAGCCTCCTCAGGAGATAGCAGTGGGTGGGAATAGGTAGAGGAGGGTAAAATCTTAAATTTCACTGATCGCTTGAAAGCTAAGAAACAAAACTGTAACTCCCAGTGCCCATTTTCACTCCCAAGGAGTGGGGCAGGAACACTCTGATGCACAAATAACTGTTTTCTTGAGTTTCTAACTTCAGCTAGTTAATGACATGGGAACACCTTTCTGTGTAACTAACAATTAGGAAACTAAATAAGTACAAAGTAGTTTAAGATTATAAAAATAAATTGCTTGCAACATACAAGCAGCTATTCAATATTTTGTGTTATCCTCACTGTTCAATGTGTAACCCCAGGTCTTGTTTACTGCACACCATTCAAACCCTGCTCTGAAGACAGAATTGTTAATTTTTTCTCCTGGACTTTCCTATGGCACTTACCGCTGCAGTATCTTAGTGTTTCACAGATATTTAATGGATTTATTTTCACAAATACCCCTATGAGATAAGAGTGTAGGTAGGACATGTATGCATATGGGCATGTAGACATCGAGTAGAAACTAATTGGTTATATTTTTAATAAGTTTGATTTAATAAGTAGCTTTGAAACAGCTTGACTGTGAGCCTGGATACTGGATGTAAGATTATTTCGCTGTATCCCAGATGTGACAGTTTGGCAAATTTATTTGAGGTCTTGTCTGTCTTGAAGTTTAAATATGGGCAAGGAATTACTTTAAGTCAAGACAGTGGGTCTTAAGTTATGACCCACAGGAAGACAACAAACCCCAATAACCAAGAGGTCATTGATGATGATTTCTGCTGTTGATCTCAACCCCTTGTATTTAAGTAATCTTGGTAACGATCAGAGTTGCTTATTTGGGACAAACATAGACTCATGGATGTGACTAAAAAACAGTGCCCTAAAAGGAGAATCCCATATGTGGATCAAGAGTCAGAATGGCATTGCCTAATCAGGATTGGACCATGCATTTGAGGTGAGAAACCTGTGATTTCCCTTGATTTTGATCAAAAGATCATTGGAGAGGTTGCGTGGGACGAATCCACTCTGAGTTTCACCCATAAAAGACCAGGTAAATGAGGAAGAAATGTGTTCCTCTCGAGATCACTACAGATGACAACTCAACATCTCTACTTACTTCAGAAGGGCTTGTATACACTTACAGTGCTGCAGTGGCACAGCTGTCACACTTGAGTGAAGGCACTATCTATGCCAATGGGATAGCCGCTCCCATTGATATATTTCAGAGTAGCAGCCGTGTTAGTCTGTATCCGCAAAAAGAACAGGAGTACTTGTGGCACCTTAGAGACTAACAAATTTGTTAGAGCATAAGTTTTCATGTACTACAGCCCACTTCTTCGGATGCATGTAGAGTGGAATATATACTGAG
>NC_048300.1:63961368-63976545 GCF_013100865.1 Trachemys scripta elegans | reverse complement strand
GTGTGTGTATCTATCTATCTCCTCAGTATATATTCCACTCTACATGCATCCGAAGAAGTGGGCTGTAGTCCAAGAAAGCTTATGCTCTAATAAATTTGTTAGTCTCTAAGTTGCCACAAGTACTCCTGTTCTTTTTCCCATTGATATAGGTATTCTACTTCCCTGAGAGGCGGTAACTATGTTGACAGGAGAAGCCCTTCCATTAGCATAGCACTGTCTATACCAGGAGTTAGATCGGTAGAATTGCATCACTTGGGGGTGTTGATTTTCCATCCCCCCTGAGCAATGTAGTTATGCTGACATGAGTTGGTAGTATAGATCAAGCCAAAGACATCACAGATAAGTCAGCTGACCTGAGAGTGATTCCCTCACTAGTGTAATGGTACTTTCGACAGAAAATGTTGCCTGGTTCCCTTGAATGCAGTTCCTGACTGACTCTGAAGCTCCACAAGGCAAGCAAGCTAAAGAACAGATACCCAAAGAGAAACTTGTTTAGAAAAAGTGTCTACATTGCAATTAGACACCACAGCTGGCTTGTGCCTGCTGACTTGGACTGTGAGCCTGTTTCGTTGCAGTGTAGGCTTCCAGGCTCAGGCTGGAGCCTGGGCTCTAGGACTCTCCAAGGGGGAGGGACCCAGAACTCAGGCTTCAGCCTGAGCCCAGAGGTCTGTGCTGCCATGAAACAGCCCTGTTGCCTGAGCCTTGTGAGCCCGAGTCAGCTGGCACAGGCCAACTGCAGGTTTTTATTTGCAGTGTAGACATACTCTGTTTATTTAACAGGACTGTGCAGGGATGCCTGCCACAAGAGACCTATCCTAACCGTGTGTATGTATGGCTGGCCATTAACAGTAATAGCCCGGGTGTTTAAGTATATAGTGTAAGTTTTTACTTATGGGTAAGTATTAAGTAACCTAGGTTTAAAGCAAATCTTAAAATTGACCTGAGCCACGTGGGTTACCTACAGATTTAAACCTGAACCCATTTTTTCCACGAGAGAAAATATAAGATATTAAATTAACAATGATTACATGATTTATGTTGTGATTTGATTATTGGCTGTGCTCATGCAATAACTTCACCAATTGTTGGTCTTAAACTGTTCTCTTTGTAGTTACTCAGTTAAGTTGTATTGTTAACTTCTTCATTTTACTCAATTTATAAAGTAATTTCATTATTATCCTATTGTTTAATACTTCAGGGAAATAAAAGAAACTATATAACTTTGTTGTTATTGCAATTTTTGTTCAAGAGCACTAATATACCGAAATTAGTTTTTTCTGGTCAACTGGTGATGAGCTAAAAACAATCCTAAATTAAAGGGACTTCAGTTATTTTTAAAGCATTGGTCTCAGGTCCTAACAAAACCCATATTATTACATAGCTCCATTTTCAGATGGGTAGCTGAGGCACAGAGATTAAGGTCAAAGTAACCACTAATTTTAGGTGCCCAATTTGAGGCACCTAGAACCTGATTTTTCAGAATTCTTTGCATAATATAGTATGGAATATGTTCAAAGCATGGTTCCTGTTGACTTCAGTTGCCGCGGAGGGTTCTCCGTGCTTCTGCATGTCAGACCCCCAAGATACCAAGTTGGGCTTTCAGAAATTGAGGCACTCTCAATTAGTGACTACCTATAAAAGGGTTAGTTTAAGTGATTTGCCCAGCATCACATAAGAACTGTGGCAGAGGCAGGGGTAGAATCCAACTCTTCTATGCCTTAACCTTAAGTTTTTCCTTTCTTTTCCTGTGATGCCCTGACTCATTCATTACATTTCCAAGTTCTGTAACCAATGAAGCAGGGATCCTACAGACAGGTCTCCTTTTATGACACAATCCTGATTCATCCCCAAAGCAGGTCCATCTGATGTACTGAATGAGGCAGAGTTCCTGTGGGGAAAATTAGTTTTTGATCATCATAATGCATGCACAGGCAAACTGGATTCTGGCATTTTCTAACCTTTTATTGCTTCACTTTACAACCTTAATGTTCTTTTAATATAGGTGTGTATGTGTGTAACTGCCTAGGTTTTTAAAAAGCATTAATATTATTAATACGTAGGTTAGTTAATCAGCAAGGTTGGAATGTTTAGATCCTCTACCACCTGGGCTAATGGGGTAACTCATAGCAATAGTAGGTTATCATCCCCCATGAACCAACATGAAAGTGGGATGAGACGCTCTCTGCCAGTGGGTTTCACAGAAGAATGGTGAGACCCAGATCTTGAGTCCATTCCAGGCTGTGGAGGGAAGTATGCTTTAGTAAGCATAGACTCTTTTGCCCATTTTCCTGCAAGGTGGACCCTTTTTGCCCTATTTCTCTACTAGTTCTGTTTCTTCTCCACCACTGACTTGTCACAGTCTCAATTTCTTGGTCTTCTCATCCTATTCCTGGTCTTCCCTCAAGGCTTGCTGTACAAGTTCCAATCTGCCCCTCCACACATCCTGTTTCCCTGCCGAGCCAGTCCTTCCCAGCTCCTCATCTGGTCTCTCTTCCCACGTCCCCTACTGGCTCCCAGACTTCATCTCCCTTCCTGGGCTCTTTATCCAGTCTCAGGCCTGGTCCCCACTAAGCCCCCACTTCGGACTAAGGTACGCAAATTCAGCTACATTAATAACGTAGCTGAATTCGAAGTACCTTAGTCCGAACTTACCGCGGGTCCAGACGCGGCACGAAGGCTCCCCCGTCGATGCCGCGTACTCCTCTCGGCGAGCTGGAGTACCGGCATCGACGGCAAGCACTTCCGGGATCAATTTATCGCGTCTTAAGCAGACGCGATAAATCAATCGCAGAACATTGATTGCCTGCCGCCGGACCCTCCGGTAAGTGAAGACGTACTCTATATTTCCTGTCCTTCCCGCGTCTCTCTCTCACTCTTTTTGTCCCAATTTCTTGCCCTGCTGGTCCCAGACTTCTCCCTGGAGCCCAGCTCCTTGTCAGGTGAGTTACCCTTCCCCCTCACTGGTTCCTAGTCCCAGTCTTTGTTCAGCCAGTCACTCTGTCTACCCATAGTTCTCATCCAATCTGTGTTTCCCTTCTACTCCCACCACCAGCTGGCTCCTAGTCCCAGATTCTTCGCACGACATCGCCTCCCCTTCGAGCCCCTCTCACCTGCTCAATCTTTCACCAGACTCTTCGTCACATTCTGCACCTTTTCTACCACCCTGCCCTGGTTTTGTCTCCTCTGCACTCAAAGCTGTCTACTTCCTCTTCTTCTGAGTGCCAGCAGGGGGAGGAGCATTGAAAGCGCAGGGGAGACAGGCTCCCTAGCCTCTGTTTCAGTGTCTTGTACCATCGCAGACTGAAGCAGCTGGAAGCTGCCTTTATCTGTAGACTTGGGCTTAAGCACGCTCATTTTGTTCTGTGGGGAAGAGACCTGCTGAGTCCAGTCACAGGGAAGATTCGTGAGAACTTTTTCAGAATAATTCAGCCTGAGGTTGATACCCAACATGGAAAAATTCTGTCCAAATGGTTGGTTGTGCAAAGTTATGCACAGCTGAAAACAGGGTCTTATCATGGGAAGTGTCTGGCAATCAGCCCAACCTTAGAATGTTCACATGGTTAAACATTTAATGGTCATAAAGCTTCATGTTTCAGGGCATGAGACAATGGATAAATTTGAGGCTAGGAAAAAAACTTAGATGAGCAAGTTATTATGTAAATATATATTATAGGGGTTTCTTGAATCTTCTGAAGGAAGGAAGCAACAGGTCATGGTAGTCAGGATATCAAGACTTGATGGATCACTGGTCTGATTTGATGCAGGAATTCCCATGTTCTTGAGCTCAGGGCAGTAAGTATGGCTATTTTCAGCTTCTGAAGGACCTATTGATGGCAGTTTGGTCCAATTGGGAAGTTGTGACAGATCTGGCCCATGGGTGGGGGTTTCCAGAGGCTGAATCTGGGAAGAGTCAAGTAAAGGCTGTGAGCATGAAAGAATCAGATGGCTCTCAAACTTCTTTATAGAAGAAAAGAGGAAGTTCTTAGCAGATGGGCTAAGCTAAAGTGTAGTGTTTCCTGGAAGATAGCTTCCCCCTCCTATTTTCCTAAACATTCAGAGACCTACTGATAGGGCCTAACCCTCAGAGATGCAGAAACCCATCTTTCACTAACTTCAAATGATATGGGTGCTCAGTACCTCAGAAAATCTGATTCTGAGGTTATAGGTGTGGAATTCCTCAAGTCTTGTTCTCATCAGATGTGAAAACTCATTGTAGTGTTGTCTAGCTAAAGGACTCACTAAAAATTTTGGAGAGGCTCTCTGAGAGTTGCTGAGGGAGAGGGATATTCTAAGTTTATCCTTCAGCAGGCTGGTGCATTCCAAAGGAAAAAAATAAATCCTCAAATATTTTGATTAGACTGCAACTCTGTGTCAAGCATTAATAGGCCCTGATCTGGGCTTGATACTGCTGTAACACACACGTACAGACTGAGGATTAGGAAGCAATGGTTTAGTAATCTACAGAGCAATGACTATGCCACCAGATGCAAAGAAATCTTTCCAAAACCCTTAATTTAAATGCTCCTAAACACCATTTCCATCAAGTTTGTAAGAAAACACACAAAGTGACATGATATAGAAAATGTGTTTTAAATGTGAAAATTAAAACCATTTTTTTGGCGGTGTGGGGGCAAATGTTCAAGTAAAGGCACACCATGTCTGTAGCAGACATGTTCTGGTGGAAAATTTGGTCAAACTGCACTCTAAAACAAATATAGTTCTTCACACATTTCACTGGTCTACAATTTTTGAGAAGTCATCTGCTTCAGAGATAAAATGTGCTATTTATTATGTATTTTGATGTGCTGAATTCAAATATGACAATTAAAACAACTGATTGGCTACTGTTTCTAAGATATTTAAGTTTTTACATTTTATGTCTATGTATATTGTGTAGATAGTAGAGTTTTAATCATAAATTGTAAACCTAGGTCTTTTCATGTGTTTATGGTTACTTTACATGATGATATTTCACCTGTCCTGTTTATGTAACACTTGAAAAAGCAGCAAAAGGGTTATATAAATAAAATGTATTATGAAACAAAAGGCAAAAATCTATTATGTACATAGTTTAGTCCTATTCAGTGTCTACTCGGCGCTTCTTGGCTTGTCTCTTGTATTTATTAAGTGGAGCATCTCTTGTCACTGTCCAGCAATAGTCTGCAAGCATTGATGGGCTCCATTTGCCCTGATAGCGTTTCTCCATTGTTGCAGTGTCCTGGTGAAATCGCTCGCCGTGCTCGTCGCTCACTGCTCCGCAGTTTGGTGGAAAAAAATCTAGACGAGAGTGCAAAAAATGTATCTTTAGTGACATGTTGCAACCAAGGCTTTTATATGCCTTGAGGAGGTTTTGCATCAACAACCTGTAGTTGTCTGCCTTGTTGTTTCCGAGAAAATTTATTGCCACTAACTGGAAGACTTTCCATGCTGTCTTTTCCTTGCCACGCAGTGCATGGTCAAATGCATCATCTCGAAGAAGTTCACAAATCAGAGGACCAACAAAGACCCCTTCCTTTATCTTAGCTTCACTTAACCCTTGGAAATTTTCCACGGAGGTACTTGAAAGCTGCTTGTGTTTTGTCAATGGTCTTGACAGAGTTCTTCATCGGACCCAGCTTGATGTGTAAGGGTGGTAACAAAATCTTCCTTGATCAAGTGGTGGATGCTGAACACTTTTCCTCCCAGGCTCCAATGACTGTCGGAGTGGCCAGTCTTTCTTGATGTAGTGGGAATCTCTTGCACGACTATCCCATTCGCAGAGAAAACAGCAGTACTTTGTGTATCCAGTCTGCAGACCAAGCAAGAGAGCAACAACCTTCAATCGCCACAAAGCTGCCACTGATGTTGGTCATAGTTTATGCACCTCAAAAGTTGTTTCATGTTGTCATAGGTTTCCTTCATATGGACTGCATGATCTGTTGGCTCTCTCCAAATCATTGGCACTGCAAAAGGCATAGATTTCCTTTTCCTGTTCAACCACTGGCGAATATTTGTTGCACAAGTGTTGCAGCATATGTGTGGGGCCCACCTCTTGTCCTGATCTCCAATTTTGCAGCCAAAATAAAGGTGATAGGCTTTCTTAACCATAGTGGTTATACTGCGCTTTTGTGATGCAAAAGTCACTTCACCACAAACGTAGCAGAAGTTATCTGCACTGTTCACACAAGCACGAGGCATCTCTGCTCACTTTGGCTACACAGAAATGTGTCCCTTTGCAAAATCAAACACTGACAAATAAGAGCATGACACTGTGTGATTTCTAGAGCTGATGTAGGGCAATTTGTTCAGCAGAGTGATGTAAGCTTTGTTATGATTGCATCATCCATGACTTCTAGGAATAACGTGATACAATTCATATCATGTATGACGCAATACTAGCTTCAGATTGCATCATTCATTGTTTTGCCTAAAACGCAAGTACTGTCCAAACCCAGTCATAGATTTATTCATAGATCCAGTCAAAGATGTATTTTAGTCATTTCTGGTTTAAATTGAGATCCCTTCCCTTTATAACTCACTTATCTTCCGCCATTCCCAAGTCAAGGGTCGTATATACTGACCCAATAGCATATCTTGAAAACTAGAGCCAATCAACAATTTTAAGCATCATTTTCGTTCTCAGTGACCCAGAATTAGTAAAGTTTGACTACATTTATTTCAGAAGCATTTTGGCTGTAGAGCAGTGTTTTATGCACTTTAATTTCATATAATTATGAAATTATTTTTTTTGCTTTTTGCTTGTTGTCTCTCCTCCCCCCCCATTTTTATTTTAAAGTTCCTGAGATTTGCTGATTATGAAGATTGTTTCAAATAACTTCAACCTACTTTTTGCGTTCCATTATTCTTACACGTAGCTGAATAACTCTAAAGCTGGTCTAACAGGTATTACAGCATTTGCCTGTATTGAACGTTAAATTTCAGAAGGCAGCTTCATTCTAAATATTAGCCTTCAATTGTTCATAAATTTCAGACTATTTTTGGGCTGAAACTTCACCTGTGGTCTCAAAAGTTGATACTTCATGGATAATTAGAGCTAAATAAGTTGAATTTTTATTGAATTATATGAGTGTTTGGAATAAATCTTCTACTTTCAAAAAAATTCATGCATGTTTTTCCTCAAATAACTGAAATGGCTGAACTTTAAAACTTGGCATCTATCTTCAGTTAGGAATGTGGTGCTGGCAAAGGGCCAAATTTTGCCCTTGAATGTGCCTATGTTGCCTGTTAACTAAAATGGGAAGCAAACATAGGTATTTGAAGGCAGAATTTAGCCCAAAGTGTGGGGGAAATTGTTTTAGTAGTTTTAAACCTTTATTAATGTTTGTGCATACCAGATCTGTACATTTTAAACTGTTCAAAAGCATGCATCACAGTCTGAGAGAACACTCTGCAGTTTAAACTGTTTCTGCCAGTATTCTCAGTTTTTTATGCAAAAAGGGAACTGGAATTAAATCAATAACAAATACGATTTAATTAAAAGTACCACCTTTGCACAAGAACCCATCTGTGAGCGCAGATGACTGCACAAAATGTTTAACTGCATAATTAAAGTCTATTCTAGCCGATAAGAGTTTTGTAAATAAGTATTTAACTACAGTTTCACAAGAGAAATGCATTCTGCTCAAGGCACCCTCAGTCAGGGATTAGTGGTGTGTTCCTCCTCATCTTCTCTATCCCTAGACAATGCCCTGTGTATATTGTAGCAAGTTGGCTCCAAATTCCATGGCAAAGTCTGTGACAGTTTGGAAATTCTGCAGCAGCTTTCAGGTAGATTAAAAAACTGAAGCTTTTATTTATTTAATTAAACATGAAAATTGATGTTAGTACAGTATTCCGTTTTTGTTTAGTTTGACTTTATTTTAATATTGTGCTTACATTCTTAGGTGTTGCAGCTGAATTTTATTGATGGTGCATAACTTCATTGTATAAGTTGTTGGGGATGGGTGGAAAGGGAAAGCCAGAAGCTTAAGCATCTGGCTAGGGGACATTTGGAACCTTTGGCACTCAGGAAGTCGTGGGGTGTGGGTTGGGATTGTAGGGGAGCCACATTCTGCTAAAACAATTAGCAGTGAAATAATATTGACAATCAAGCTTTCATCTTTAGATTCAGCGTTAACACCCCATGGAGACAAATGGGTGCTGATCATATCTCACTTTCAGCTCCTTGAAGCTATCACTGGCAGGCATCCATGCCATCTGATACTTATGGGCTTCTATTCAGATACTGTGAATTGTCCTGGACTCAAAGTGAAAACATTAGCATAGCTGAGAGCAACCTACCATTACAACTTGCTGCCAGCATTATTCAAACATATCTTAATGCCTGGTCGTCGTCTTTTCCTGCCCAGCCACAACTGGATTTCCTACCTGGGTAACTTTGTTTTCCTTTTATATGTAGTGACAAGTTGCAAGTTCTAAAGCAAATGTTGAGACATAACAAGATTGTCTTCCCTCAAACTGGAACAAAACTGCATTTAAACTTTACTGGAGGGTGGTTGACCTGGCAAAGCCTTTTGCAGGAGGCTGCAGAAGCTACTGTTGGGATCAGAAGTTCTCACTATCTGCGCTTTACGGGGGCGGGAAAGTCTGGCTAGAGTTCCTAAAGATTGCTCTTTGGCCTGAGCATTGGGATGGAGGTGTAGGCTTGTGTGCTTGCCCATGGCCTCTTTTCTGGGCAAAGGCAGACAATGTAGGTCTTATATTTAAATATGTAGTACAGTAACTCCTCACTTAGTCGTCCCAGTTAACGTTGCTTCGTTGTTATGTTGCTGATCAATTAGGGAACATGCTTGTTTAAAGTTGTGTAATGCTTCCTTCTAACGTCTTTTGGCAGCCGCCTGCTTTGTCTATTGCTTGCAGGAAGAACCCATCTGTTCGTGCAGCTAGCTGGTGGGGGCTCGGAACCAGGGTGGACCGGCAGCCCCCCTATCAGCTCCCCACTCCCCTAAGTTCCCTGTGCAGCAGCTGCCTGCAGTTCAGCTGTCCCTTCCCCCACTACCTTGTGCTGCTCCTGCCCTCTGCCTTGGAGCTGCTCCCCAAGACTCCTGCTTGCTGTGCCGGAGGGGAGGGGAGGAAGAGGCGGGGCTAATGTCAGGGTGTCCCCCTCCCCCTGCTCCTGCACCCCTCTTACCCCATCTTGTACTTCAGAGAAATGCGCAGATCTCTCTCACTCTGCAAGGTAGCAGGAATGGAGGGAGTTAACCCTTGAGAGCTCAGCCAATTGCTAGTTCATCACTTAGCAGTAAGGGAAATATCCCACCCTCTAACTCCTCCACCTCAACCAAGCTTCACAATCATCATCACTGTGTACCAGTATTAAATTGTTTTTATTGATATATATGTATACACACACACACACACATCATATAGTCTTTTTGTCTGGTGAAAAAAATTTCCCTGGAAACTAACCCCCTCATTTACATTAATTCTTATGGAGAAATTGGATTCGCTTAACATCATTTTGCATAAAGTTGCATTTTTCAGGAACATAACTACAACATTAAGTGAGGAGTTACTGTAGGTGGTGCTGATGGATTATCAGCTTTGTCTGAGATGAGAATTTACCATGTACAAAGTGTCAGCTATCTACTGGGTTAGTATGACAGTGAAATTAGTGTATGTGTTTAAAAAAAAAAAAGCCGCAAATGCACACTTACTGAGGGTATAGAAGATACTGTGAATTGTAATAGTGAGAAATAACATGCTCATTTAATTGGACAGTATTGTGATTAATACTAACTAGGAAGTTAGTTTGGTTATTCAAACTGAAATCTGGAATTCTGGCTTTTGAATGTTAAAACATGCAAGCTTTAATACTGTGTGAATGAAGGTTTGGTTTAATTTTATTTAATACTTTTGGAGAATGGTATGTTAAAAATTTACACACCTACACATACATAAAATGATATTTTAGAATGTTTAATCACTTGAAGCTAGAACTGGGTGGAGAAAGGATTTCTGTTTTGTGGAGTATTTTGGAAATATTGGTTTTGTTTAGGTTTGGATTGCCCTGGAGCAGCAGACCCTTGATGCCCTGGGGTCCCCAGCAGCTTGCCAGGTGAGGTGGCAGGAAATAAAGCTAGTTTCTGACATAAACATCTCTACGAAACTTTTTGATTTTGATAAATTGGCAATTTTAGACAAAACTTTTCATCAATTGCTCGGAAAATGTAAACTATTTTTAAATATTATGGAAATAGACTAATATTGTGGACATTTAACTGTAATAAAGGTGTATCCTTTTGTTGAAATATTTTGTAATTTAGTGCTACAGTATTCTTAGTGAATCTGAGCTGCTATCGCTATGGTTCCCAATCTAGTTCTTTATCTTCTCCATTTTTCTATCAGTGGAAAAACATTGATTGCCGTGCTTAATCAGAGCAGTGACCCTTTCTACCCAAAGCTAATAAGTCTTACTATTAATGTAGACCTAAAAATAAGAGCTGACAAGAACCATCTGGATTGTAGTGAAGCCATTTATATTGTCTCATAAAATCCTATACTCAAAATTAATTCAAATTTGGTTGGGTAAAATCTGCACATGAATTGAAAACAGACTTAAGGCCGTTAGCAAAGGGTAATTGATAAATTGCTAAGTATGGTTGGGGAGACATTTAGTGGGATTTTGCAGGGATCAGTGGAGGGAGTAAATAGTAATTTAATGAAAATAGAGGATGATATTAAAGTGGGGAAGTGTTGTGACAGTTACAAATGCAAATATAGCTATGCACTAGAAACATGAGCAAGAAATAAAATGAGAATCAACTTGAAAAAATGCAAACTAATATTGTACGTGTGAGCAAGTATAATCCAGCATAGATTCAATAATCAGGTGAAACCCGAAAAGCAGTGATGTCCGCATATGCTTGCGTGTAATGCAAATAATGATATATTGAAGAGTGGCTGGCTAGTGCAACTTTTAGCTGCATAGACACAGAAGCTCAGAAACTGGTGTTTGTACTTGATACATTTGGAAAGGTGCTGGGTTCTGGTTGCAGGCTCTGTGTGGAAGATGGAAGATCTACAAGGGCTGCTCCCCTCCTACGTTTTTCTCAGAGACCTGGGGAAAAGGGGAAAAGGTGGGGAGAAGATGCAGGGAGACTAACATAGTGTCATGCCTCGGAATTGACTGTATGCTGGAGAAGTTCCTCAGGCAGGGAGTAGGGAACCAGCTACAAGGCATGTACCCTTGAACTTCCTGTCTTCTATATGCTTCTGTGATAGTAATCAGTACAGAATCAGCTGTGGAAAGTTGATTAAGAAATAGTTAGAATACCTCAAAATACAGATATAAGGCTCACCACTCCCTCTGGTCTCTTCTAAATCTGAGGAAGGGGCCAATGGAATACAGATTTCAAAATCTAAGTTGGAGGGAGCTGCCAGGTGAATGCCCAGGACACTCTCCAAAGTGTTTTCCATGTCCCCTGAACTTCACTCTGTGTGTGTGTGTGTGTGTGTGTGTGTGTGTGAGACGTGCTCTAAGAAAGTAGTAGCTTTCCCCTTCTACAATGTATTGCTGTAGACCAATGTAGTAGGGTGGGATGTTTTTGACTGGCTTCAAAGTGGTCCTTCACTTTTATGCAGGTGCTTCAATTTTATGCATGGGAGTAGTTACATTCTCCCTCAGAAGCATTTTGACATGAGGTAGTTGATTGGTTCCCTGCCCCTCTTCTTTCCACCTGCTGTCCCTCCATGAAGTTTCTTGACTCTAGGGACAACCCATGCATATAAAACTAAGCACGTAATTATTTACAGGATCAGCAAGTGTGTTTTAAGGAGTGTGTGTGTGTATATACACAAGTATGTACACATAAGTAGAATTTGATTGACTTTAAAACATTTACTCTCAATTTAATATTTTTAACTTAACCCTTACAGCTTTGTTCTTGAGTATTTGTTAGGGCAAGTGCTGTTTAAATTAGTCTGTGAGGGTTTTTCCCTGGGTTGGTTAGTTTGCCTCTTCATTATGATTGATTATTATCATCATTAATATGATTACTATTAATAATCAAACATTCAAAATAATTTGTATTACAATGGTGCCTAGAGGTTCCAACCAAGATCAGGGCCCCACTCTGCAAGTCACTGTACAAGCACACTAAGAAACAGTTACTGTTCTGAAAAGTTTATAATCTAAATAGACAAGATCAACAAATCAGGATAAAACAGTTATCCCCATTTTACAGATGAGGAACTAAGGCACAGAGATTAAGTGGTTTTTGCTGAAGATAGCACAGAAGTAGTCTCCTGAGTCCCAAAGCAGGGCTGTAGCAAGAGTATCCTTCCCCTCTAAGAGCTCCATCTTGTACTCTTTCACCTACCTATGATTATCCCAAGACTTCTCTACTTTTTTGGGTAGCCTTGGTGCCAATATGGATTTCAGACATACCTCGTTTCAGAGAGAGGTTTTTTTTTTTAAAAAGCAGTGCCATTGACCAAATGTTTCCCATCTCATTATGCACTATATATTCTACTATTGAGGAAATACCTGTAATCTGAGTTTTGTGCTATACTGTCAAATAGCTAGAATCTAACTACGTTAGATCAGTCTGTGTTAAATCATGTTAATTTTAACTTTTAACACAGAAAAACTAAACAAAGCATTCCAGGTTAAGAGCTATAAAGATTCTTTGGAAAAGAACAAAATAGTGAACTTTTATAGTCAGTGGGTTTATGGCTGGCTTTCCAAACTTGATTTTTATGCACATGTAAAATAGTTGTCATAGTGACAAACCAATCCACATTAATTTAAAGTGCTGGAATTTAAATGATTTGTAAGATATACATGCCAAAAATCTTAGCTTCTAAAATATTAATTACCAGTAATTTGACATGTTAAATGTTAGTTAAACATGCTTGGCACTGACACATAACTCTAGAAAGGCAAAGAAAATATTCACCCTAGGTTTAAAAAATACTGAAGTTCTTAAAATGTTCTTTTGACCTTTGGCTAATGGATATAGTCACATTGTAGCAAAGGAAATGCCTAACATTCTAGCATCTGGGTTTGAGTCTTCATACTACTTGGCACAGTTACATCAGTAGGTCTCTTCTCTTTTTCCACAGTAGTCATTGCAGACTTTTTGCAGAAATGGATAATGGACAGTAGTAATGCCAAAAGCAACATGTCTCTTCTGTCTGCTCAAGGCGGGGGTATAGTTGAATGGCTTGTTTCATATGGTGTCTTGGACAAAAAAAGGATAAGAAACAAAGCTATTGGAAGTCAGGCTGGAATTCTGTTTCAGTAGTCCACCCAGATTCTACAATTTAAAAATTTCAGTAGCTTCCAGATTTATTTTGGGAAAGAATAGCCCACCTTTGAAAGGGGGGGGGGGGAATTAAACGTAAAGCTTTTCAATAGCCTTGTCTTTTACATATCACAGTGAGTGCTGTATAAGAACAAAGATAGTAAAGAAAAAAATCAGCATTGCATTTTCTTCAAAGTCAGATTTCCCCTATCTGTCAGCGATGTAACTGATGTCTCCTGTCTGAGGCATACTGGGTGGTATTGATGTGAGAGATTGGTGATATAGCTGTGTCAAATCCATCTTATTTTGTGAATACCATTTCTTTTCAGGGGCTCCCCTTTGTATTGCATTCTTCATTGTGGGCTAGACTAAAACATCCATTATGTGTGGTGTTAGCAGGTTGGGGCATCTCTCAAAGAGGGCAGAGTTAAGGTTGGGGTGCAGGGCTAGCATGTACCTTAACTTTGTATTTCCTGGTTTTGAGGGGTTGAAGTTAACTTTCTAGAATGTAAAGAGGGGTTATGAGGCGCTACTGAGCAACATTCACTCTGTCTTAATGATGTTTGGGGGCATTTAATAAGCAATAAGGAGTGATCATATCCAGAGAGGCATATAAGGAGTTGTGGTACCATGTGGAGGTTAATCAAAACCTACTTAACCATCTACTTATGATCCACTGGGGAGTCTAGATCCAGAGCCTGGCACCCAAATAGTTTAAGTCTAATACATTAAGGCCATGTATGTACCCACCAAAACAGGGCTTGTAGTACAGAAGGGAACTGCTCTAGTCACTATAGCTCCCTGCAAGCTACTACAATCCTGCTTCTAACCCTGTTATTGTAGGAGCACTGCAAGAGGAGATTTTACCATCAGGTAGGAGACTAATCTAGCCCATAAAAGCTGCAACTGGCAGTGCTGTGTGGCAGGAACCTAGCTCCTAGCCAAGGGGTGGAGCTAACTGCAACAATGTAACAAGGAGGAGCAGGCCTGATTCCATACTAGTGGGCACTGTGCAAAAAGGAGGTCCAGTGTCCTCTGTAATTTCAAAAGATCTATAGTTTATGCTAAGAACTAGGGTAGGTTCAATTTACTCAATATTTGTTTGTACAAGGTATATCCCTGCGCTTGGTCTATGTTTAAATACAACTTAAATGTGCAGAAGTGTAACCGCAGTAGCTGGATGTTCAAGAGAATTTGAATAAGGATTTCATACTGTTTTTACATTGCACTGGGTTAAGTTTTCCCATTTCCTGGCTCTCTGAAGTTCTCTTACTGGCAGACTTGTTTCTCATGCTGAACGTCACAACCTGGCCCAGTCTACCACTCTGGATGGACACCAATCTATGATGAGTAGACTCCACTACTGGATCCCATGTTCTTCCGAGAACTCTAGTTTTGGGGTCCAGTAGTGGTTAATCCTATCAAGTGCTAGAAACTCAGACACCGACCGAGTGTGAATCCCCTGTCTGACACCCATCTTGGGCAACAAGACTGTGCAGCCACCTAGATCCCAGAACCAGTGTCACAGTCCTCCTGCACCCAAAGTTGCTTATATACACTTCTGCAGAGTTCCACCTTGCTGTGGGCACTTAGCTTCTTGATTAATCTCTTTAGGGACGATTTGGTAGGTAAGTACATTAAACGTAGAATTAAAGGAATTTCTTAATCACAAACACTTAACTCTTTGATGCTGTTCAAGAGTAACAGATCTTTGAAAAACAAAAACAGTCCTGAGATGCACATCTGAGTTTCATCTCACCCTTTTCTCTGGGTGAAGTCTGGTTAGTGTTTCAGGAAAGGCAGACCCCCTCATGTCTTCTCTGTTCTTAGCATGGACTTCTGGCATGTGGCCATGAACTGGTACCTTGCTCAAAAAAGCAGCTACTTTTTTTTAGGGGGGGGGGGGGGGGGGCGTGGGTGTTATCCCCAC